>NC_044305.1:10009845-10192608 GCF_007474595.2 Lynx canadensis | reverse complement strand
CCCCTCTTCCTTCTCCTTCCTTCCCTCCTTCCTTCCCTCCTTCCTTCCTTCCCTCCTTCCTTCCCTCCCTCCTTCCCTCCTTTTGCAAAGACACTTCAGTCTGCAGAATTGGCTACATGGGCCAGAGTCTCTCAGCGTGATTCTTTTTCATGGCTCCGACTCAACCTGGACTCGGGCAGGCAGTATAAAATTGCACTGTAATCAACCGTAAGAGTAAAAGTCATTAAAACCAAAATGGGAGCTGTGAGCAAAAGGCTGTGGGGAGGGCCTGCCTACCGCTGGCCTCTCTCCCCACACCTGAAGTCCGAGCACGGGACACCGGAGACAGGCAATCTCAAGGTCCCAACCCGAAACAGTCCCAAACCCTCAACTGGAGGAGCCTGGGGGGGAAGGGACCTTATGCCATGGCCGACTGGGGACCCTCCTGCAGGAAGGTCCCTCTGAACACTCATCGGCTTTGCCGCCAGCCCCTAACGTCCCTACCCTCTTCTGGAACAAGTAATCCAACTCTTAATTTGGGATCAAACCTTTCTCACTCTCAGCTCACGCGGTCAGGAGAGGCTGGCTCTATCCCCAGCTCCTGGGACAGGCAATCAGCATTCAGAGTGATGGGCTCAGGCCAGTGAGGTCCAGGTCCAGGACTTTTGAGTCTGAACTGTTAGAAGAGAGAATCTCACTCACACCTCCATTCCGTCTTTCCTTCTGAGATATAAGGACATTTGCCTGGAATCGTCATCAGCCGTCTCGACGCTCCACACCCTACCGAGCAAGATGTCCGAGAACGTGGGCGACCCAGAGCGAGGCCAAGGGACTGAAAGAGATTAAGTGCTGCTGGCAAATTTGAGCCCCGAATCCAGCCGTACCCGAAGCCAGAGGAAAGTTGATTCGCTTCTCACTTACCCGCAGACGCTTCTCTTTCACGTAAGCCACGCTGACTTAGGTTTTCTGTCACTTGTAACATTCTCTCTCCTCTTTTATCCACCGGAGCTTGAAACCTAGAAACGGTGCCCCGGATCACGCGGAGGAAGGAGATCCCTCCTTTTCTCCAGGCCACCCGACAGGCATCTGATGCCACAGTGATGCCAACGAGAACGACCTTGAGACGTTTGTCTCCAACCCCAGAGGGGACGTCATACCCCCCTTTCGCCCTCAGGCGACACAATCCTCTCTTCCAGGTAAGCGTCATTGCAAAGTAGCGCCCACCTTACCTTCTGCAAAGGGGACGTCCCCACGCTCCACATGCACATGCGACACCTGCTCCCCGCCCCCCCGCCCCGTCCTGCACGTGATAACGAAGACACGCGTCGTGCCCGCGGGCTGGAAGCCGAGGGGGAGGCGAGCGCCTTGAGCAAGAACCCACGACAGAACGAGCCCGCTCTTGACCGCTAAGCACCGCCGGTGCCCCCGGGGACAGTCTCACCGACGTCGTCGGGAACTAGATTCTCCAAACGACAGGTGATAGAAGGTTCTCGGGAACCAGAGGACGTGTGCCGTCCGGAAAAAAAAAGAAAAATGCAACTGCTGTAGTCACGGCCACGTTCCACAGCGAAATAATAAAACGTCCTTCGGTAAACAAACAGAAGAGGGGGCAGAGGGAGGCGCTAGGTGACCAAGGCCTACGGCGGTCAGCACACAGAACTCCCCTGGCCCCTGGGACCGGTCCGGGGACAAGCACGTGAGCCAGTCCGGGCCAGTGTCACACTTGCGCTGGGCCCTGGACGGTCGCGCTCCTTCAGGCCGGAAAGGAAGGTGGAAGGATGTGGCCACCATGGCAACAGGAGGGGTGAGCCCGGGTGGAGTCAGGGCAGCGAAAGCAGAGCCGAGAGAGAGAGAGAGAGAGAGAGAGAGAGAGAAGCCAAATCTGAGTCCCATTGTTAGAACCCCTTTATCCATCTAAGTCTGAAGTCTGGACCCATCAATAATAAGCTCCCTCCTTTGGCTTCGGTCAGTCTGTAAGGTTGCTCAGGGCCCAGGGGAACTTTGGATTTCAGGTACACAATGAATTCATTTTTTGTAGCGTAAGTATGTCCCATGCAGTTTGGGGGGCATACTTATGCTAAATTTTTTTTTTTTTTTATTTATTGTTTATCTGAACTTCAGATTTGATTCAGTGTCCTGTGTTTGAGCTGGCAATCCTGGTTTGGACCAGGTTAGTTGAACCCAAGAGGTAAGCCGGGCTTGAACTGACGCCCAGCACATACCCTTCGATGAAGACCTCAGAGATGCCCCCTGGCCTGCCCCCCCCACAGGCCAGCCCCAAGGCCCAATGGCAGGAGTTCACCCTGTAACCCCACTACACTCCTTCACACCGTGATTTCCCCTGCTGGCCACGACACCACCTGTGAAGTAAAGACCCATCCCCAAGGGGCGCCTGAGTGGCTCAGTCACTTAAGCGTCTGATCCTTGATTTTGACTCAGGTCACGATCTCACAGTTCGTGGGTTCGAGCCCCACACCGGGCTCTTCGAGGACCGTGTGGAGCCTACTTGAGATTCTCTCTCTCTCCCTCTCTCTGTTCCTCCCCCACTTGTGCTCTCTCTCTCTCCCTCTCAAAATAAATAAACTTTAAAAAATTTAAAAAAAAAAGACCCATCACCAACCTCCCATTTGGAAATGCCTACTAGATCTTGAAAGCTGTCCAGGCATCCTCTGGCTTTTTATGCTACCAGCCCGGCAACCTACAGCCCTCGTTTTACAAACACGTAAACTGAGGCTCACAGATCGGGTGATTCTCACGGGGTCACGCAGCTAATAAGTGGTAGAGCCATGTTTCATACCAAGCCCAGGTTCCAGGAACCACGCTTCCAAGCTGGGGCGACGAGGGAAGGAGCTGCTCCCCAGGGGTCCTTCAACGGAAGCCCTTGCGGCCGCCCTCTGGATGGGAGCGGGAGGCCCGGGGACGTCTGAGTCACCGGGCCTGGGATCGGCAGAAAACCTAGAGGGCTCCTTTCCTGTGGGATGTCGAGGGCCTGGGCGCAGAGAGAGGGGAAGGACACCAAACGAGCCGTCCTCGGATGGGCAGGGGACCACAGGGGGCAAGAGCCACACCCCCAGCTTCAGCGTGTTCTGCCCCCACCTTTCGGGCCCCTTTGCTCAAGGGCTCCTCGCTTTCAACTTCAGTTCTGCCTTTCTCTCTCTCTCTCTCTCTGTTGTTACCACTTAAAAAAAAAATAAATAAATAAAGCAAACCAACAAAGCAAACATCTGGAAAGCTTTGTGGAAAATGGCATCACGCTCTGAGGACCCACCCTCCTCGGAGTCAGAGCGCAAATGCCCATGGGATTCGCAACTGGCCCCCAAATGCTCTCAGAGGAGAGACACAGGCCCCTCTGTTCTCCTACCAAAGCCCTGTCGTCGCCTGGGGTCGCGTCCTCCCAAAATCACCACCATCTCCTGAGGGTGGCTCCCAGGCCCCGGTCCTGACCAAGCGGCCAGCAGACCGGGGGCCGCCCTGCCACCGCCCAGCACACCCCCTACCCCAGCAAGTTCCCTCCCGCTCAGCCCTCTCTTTCCATCTCTGCAGTCGCTGCCTGGGCTCCGACAGGTCCCCAGCCTCCTGGCCCCCACCATCACCTTCCCTCACCTCTCTCGCCACCGCTCCCAAAGGTCTCTTCCCAAAGAACAGCTTGGATGATAATGTCGCTCCCCTCGCCCCACCACCTTCGCTGGCTCCCATGGCCTCCTAAAATAAGTACCAGCTTCCTCACTGTAGCGTTAAGCCTTCCCGTGATGCGCGTCGGTGCTTTGGGTTTCCCAGCTTCTCTCTCTTCTTTCAGGAATCCTGCTGTCTGTTTTCCTGGGAGTCGGGGGAGGGGGTCACAATCTCCCCCTTTGAATCATGCGGTTTGGGACTGCCCTCCATCCCAGGTCCAGCAGGAGACAGAAGAGTGGGTTTGGGGCGGGCCATGTGGTCCTGGCCAGGCCAGCCACACCAACCCCGGGGTCCTGGCTGGAACTATGACATGTGCCTCTCCCTCTCTCTCTCTCTGTCTCTCTCTGCCTCCCGGTCAGTGTTGCCAGGCTTAGAAGACGTAGTCCAGGAGCTGCTAAGGGCCATCTTGTCACCACAGGGGGGAGCAGACCCGTGAGACCAAGAAAGAAGGGGTCTTTAAAATACCTTTAGGTTCCTGGATACAGCTGTGCCTGAAGCCGTGACAGCCACTAGGTACATCTGTCCTTTTTTAGATCTGAACTAGTGTGACATAAGTTTCTGTCACTGGCAACACAGCAATATGGTTCCAACTTCCTTTGCTAGCTGTGTCCCCACTTTTCTCCTGCCTGTCTCTACGCTCCTGAGAAAATTGCCTCATGAACAGTTTGCAGAATAAATCCCGTGCTCCAGCCGCTGTGTCTTCGGTCCTGCTGTTTCCTTGACCTGGAATGCCCTTGTCATGCCACTGGGGCATCTCCTCCATGAGAGTCACGCGTCTGTCACCCCCTTGCTTTCTGCCCCTCTCATGGACCCTTTCTGTGCTCTCAAAGAGCCTATCTACTGCCCACCCCTGAATCCTGGTCACTTGTGTACTTCCCATCCCCTCTCAGAGACAGGGACTTAGATGACAAGGACACAGAACAGGAGCTCAGTAAAGTGGCCACCTGGCAAAGCATCCCAAGGGTCACTCACTGCAGCCTTGATTTTGTGACAGACATTCGGCCTGCCAGGCCTCTGTCACCCCATCTTGTCAGCCAAGCTCCGCCCATCCCTCGAGTCTCAGCTTGACTATGCCTCCCAGAAAGACCTTTCTTGGTGCACCCAGAAAGTAACCCGGCTCCCCCGGGCCTCACAACGCCCCAGACTTTTCCTGTGTAGCACTTCTTAGGCCATCGCCTAATTGCTGGTGAAAGTGATTATTCTATGACTGACTCCCCCCTCCCCCCCAAAAAAACTACAAACGCCACCAGGTCAGACATTGTCTCATCTGCCACTGTATTCTCAGAGCCAGCACAGAGCCTGGCACACAGTAAGGGCTCAGTAAACGGGCCCTGCTCCAATCAGTGCAGTGACATCACTCAGGAATCTAGTAAAAAACAGTGTCAGGGCACCTGGGTGGCTCATAGTTACCCTGTGTTGGGCTCTATGCTGGGGGTGAAGCCTATTTAAACACACACACACACACACACACACATTTGTGTGTGTCTCACATGTTTCTCAACTTAAATAAAGACGGGCGGGGGGGGAGGGGGACACCCAGGTGGCTCAGTTGGTTAAGCGTCCAACTCCGGCTCAGGTCCTGATCTCACGGTTGGTGACTTTGAGCCCCGAGTCGGGCTCTGTGCTGAGAGCTCAGAGCCTGGAGCCTGCTTTGGATTCTGTGTCCCTCTTTCGCGCTGCACCCCCCACCCCGCTCATGCTCTCTCTCTCTCTCTCTCTCAATAATAAATACACATTAAAAAAAAAAAAAAGATGGCGGGAACACATCTCCCGTTAGTACCTAGTCCCTTGAAGAAGGGTTCCTAGAAGAACGGGGTTTGGGGAGGCTGGGAAAGAAACTGCCTCTTTGTGCAAGTCTGCAGGGGTATTTAGCATATTGAACTTGATCAGAAAGCCCAACACAATTTGTGATTCATTACTGGAGACCCTAGCCACGCCCCGAAGCAAATGTCAAATTTCACACATTTAATGAACTCCATACTTGAAATATGTGGTCTGTAAAATCTGATTTACACCACTGTTAAAGTCCTTGGTGCCTCAAAAGGAATGTGAAAAGTATATATTTGTGCACAGAGAAGGGGCTCTTTTTTTTTTTAAGACACTAATTCACTCCGAGGCACATAAACGTCCCCTAAAGCATTATTTCGATTGCAGAATTTCTTTCAGCACCTCCAATTTCCTTAGCAACTTTTGAGAAGAGTGGCTGTGTTAGGTCACACGCGAGTGAAAAAGAGCCACCATGTAATTGTCAGCTCTCTGGAAGGTAAGCGGAGTTGACAGCTGAGCTGGGGACAGCCCCCAGCGGGCAGAGCAGGGCTTACCTGGAGCCATAACTAACCTGCCTTAAGTCAACACCGGTGCCTGGCAAGACGGTGTTTTTTTCCAGTTCAGCCACAATCCTTATTTATTAGATACTCCCACCTGGTGTTGCTTCCCTCCCCACGTTGGCCACTGGCTTTGGCACATTGGAGGTACGCTCAATATCTGTGACAGCTGAGCTCCCTGGGGGGGGGGGGAGGGGCGCAGTGGGGACACGACCAACCTTCACAGACACCTTCTGGGCCGAAAAGGACACCTGACCCCGTTTTCAAGCTTTACCGTCTCAGAGAATTCTGTCGGGCAGAACCCACGACCCGAGAGAGAGAGAGAGAGAGAGAGAGAGAGAGAGAGAGAGAGAGAAAGCCTGGAAGACCACTCTGGGACCCCTAGCTTTGGGAAGAGTGGGGGGGTGTCAAATCTTATTGGTCCTTATCCACCCCGCCTCTTGCCAGTGATTGGTTCACGGGTGGGCGTGTATCCCAGTCGTGCCCAATGAGACGTAAGAGGGAATTGCTGGGACGGTTTTTCAAGCTGATCAAAAGAGATGGCCCAGAAGAGAGGTCCTGGTGTTTTTCTAGAATTCCACCAGAGATCCTGAGAGGCGCCCCGGTGTGGAACTCAGTGCCTTCATTTGGCCCAGTAGGAACAGAAGCCTGGAGAGGCGAGGCCTCCAACAGGGGGTTCCGAGGCAAAGCCTGATTACCACCTTGGTGGACGTGAGCTTTTCTCCGGCCCCCAAGCCTCCATTCGCCCTTTCTTCCTGGGAACAAGGCCACGGTCCCTTTGGAGGACGACCTCCTCCCATGGCAGGCAGTCTGGGGAAACTGTTGGCCCAAATCCTCGGCCGTGTGAACCAAGCCGAGCTCATGAGATTCTCCCACCAGGATTTTGACTTTGGAGTGAGGCGAGGGGGTAGGGGGGCTGGGGGGGGGTGGGGGGGTGGCAGTTCAGCTGGAAGCCATAAAACCAGCGGCAGTGACCTGCCTGGAGGTGGGTTAGTTCCTGCTACTGCATCCTGGTTCCTGTGGGTTTCGAGCTGACGTTCCAGTGAGCAAGCCGCTCCTGGTCCCGGCCATAAATCCCCCCTCCCTCTTTCCCGCCTCACTTTGCCAGTGCTGACTTCGGCTGTGTGCAGGCACACAGCTGTCACCGCTTCAGAACGGCTTTCTGTGTTGACGCGCCATGCCATGCGTTTCCCACTCGTCACATTCATTTCTCCCAACAAGTGTTACCAGTTAGGGATGGGGGGCGGGGGGCGGGGGGTACACACACACACACACAGAGGCCCGTGTGTGTGTCCCAGAGGTAACGTCTCAGACTCCGAGTGCAACTTCTGCCCGGCCTTCCGTGGGTAGCGAACTGCCCGGGCTGGAACGTACCCGTCTCCTGCTCTCCTTATCTGTGAGAGGAGCTTACTTGCACTTAACCCACACGGTTACAACAAGGACTCGACAAGCTAACGTAAGTGGAAGCGACCAGAACATGGCACACATATACCCCCATTTGGAAGCCACATGGCTCTCAGAAGTCTCTCTTTTGAGAGGTATTTCCTGAGCCCCAGGGGGATTCTCTCAAGACTTAGGAGAGCTTTCTCATGGATTGATCCAGCTACCAAAAGCCACAGGCCTGGAGTGGGAGAGAGAAATCATCATACTTGGGGCAATGTGGAGGGTAAGACTGAAAACACTGCTCCAACAGTCCTGAGTATCTGAGGACAAATATGGCTGGGGGAGAGGCTAGGGAGGGACAGGGCTGTAACATTAGATGGGGCAGTCAGGGAAGGGCTCTCTAAGAAGGGACATCTGGGCAGGGGTCACGAATGTCACATCCGCAGTGCCCAGATGCTGCTTGGCACCCAGGAGGCGCTTGATAAACCCACAAGACATAGATGCCGAATGGTGCCTCCAGACAGTTCAGGGCCTCTCTTCCCCCGGGTGACGACATCCCGGCCATGACTCACGGCTCAAGGCCTCTGCCCCATCCCGGGGCTGACTCTGCTCATAGTTAGAAGGAGGGAACAGCCACAATGACAGCAGCTAGAGAATGTGGCCGCTCCCTGGGAACTGCCATGTCAGGGAACGGAGGTGAGGAGGGTCCCTGCGATGACGAGAGTCCGATCTCTCGCTCGTCACCTTCGTTGGCATTTCTCACCCCCTTGTGACATGCCATAAAGGGACGCCGCTTGCTGGAGAGATGAGGAGGTGTTGGCTTTTACCAGACGCCTTGAAGCTGAGGGTTGAAGCAGATCACAGCTCAAGAGAGGCAGCTGTAGGACAGAGCTGGGTTCCGATCCTGGCCCCGCCCACTGTCACCTAGGAGCCGCGAGACCTTGAGCCGTCTCTTAAAGCCTTGCTTGTACGAAAGATACCAATGGTGAATCTGGTATCAGCTGAGCATCCGACTTTAGCTCAGGTCATGATCTCATGGTCCTCGAGTTCGAGCCCAGCATCAGGCTCGCTGCTGTCAGCCCGTCAGCAAAGAAGCCGCTTCGGATCCTCTGCCCCCCCCCCCGCCATTCCCCCACTACGCTCTCTCTCTCAAAAAAAAAACATTAAAAATTTATTTAAAAAGATTCTGTATATAAAAGCACTGTGTGCTGTTGGCCCTAGACTCCACCAACCAGACTAAGAAATGATGTTATGCAAATCCGAACCACAATGAGACATCACAACTCACCCACCAAAGGGGCTAGAATTAGAAACACTGGTGACAAAGAGCATGAAATGACGAGCGACAGGTGGGGGGAAAGTTTCAGATCACACATGCCACGATGTATGTGCATCCTTGTATCCGGAACATGTAAAGAACTCTCAGAAGTCAAGAATAAGAAAACAACGTAATTTTTTAAACAGGACAAAAGACGCGAATACCTCGCCAGGGGAGCTACGTGGGCGGCAAGCAAGCACCTGCAAAGACGGTCAATGTCATCAGCCACTGGGAACACACGCTGAAATCCACGAAGAGGCGCATCTGCTCGGATGGCTGAAGCCAAACGATGGACAACAAGTGCTGGCGAGGAGGGGGCGCCGCTCTGGGCCCCTCGGGTGCTGGTGCGAACCACAAAGATGATACAAGCCTGGGGGCGAAATACCGGCAGGTTGTTTGTTTGTTTTTTTTTTTTTTTTGAAACAGACTTGCTGAGATGTAAGTTTCATGTTACACAATTCACCCGTTTCAAGCGTAGGTTGAACGGGTTTTAGTGTATTTATAGTTGGACAACCCTGTGTCTAATTCTAGAACATTTTCACCACCCAAAAAAGAAACCTTCCACCGTGAGCAGTCACCCCTCTACCCCTCATCTTCCCCAGCCCCAGGCAACCATGAACCTGCCCCCTGTCTCTACAGAGTCGCCTCTTCCGGACACGGCATAGAAATGGAGCCACAGAGCGGGCGGTCCGTGATGTCTAGCTTCTCGCACCGAGCATCGTGGTTTAATTCAGCCACGCTGCGACCCCCACTCCTTTTCGTGGCGGGACCCCATTCCATCGTACGGCTCTGCCACGCCCCGTTTATTTACTCCTCAAGGGCGGGACATTTCCGTTCATTGGCCGTGGTGAACGGTGCTGCCGTGCGGGCCCGATGCACTTCTCAGCCTCCCTGTGATGATCAGGCGAGGAGGTGTAGGTGGGAAAGCACTCCGCGGCTATCAAATGCATGAGACGGCAAGGCCCACTTTTTTCAGTCAGGCTCTGGAACCTTCCGGAACCCACTCTTAAAACTCGGTGACTGAGTGCCACTGAGTCAGACATTCAAAAATGGTTGGAATGGCAAATTTTGTTGTGTATATTTTCCCACGATAAGAATTCAAAAACAAAACAAACAAACAAAACCCTCAGTGGTTACGGGGCCCTACCCATGGGCCCGCCTCGGGCCGGCTAAGGATGGAACCGGAAGGCGGTGCCCCCCAAGATGTCCCTCGGCTGCCCGAGGAGCAGAGCCCGTGGACAAGCACGGGCACCCGCCGCCCTTCCCCCATCCCATCGCTCAGACTTTGTGGTTTATTTTTGAAAACTCAAGCAAAATTTGTCTATTTTTTTTTTTTTTTTTTTTACTATTAAGTGTTTAAATTCAAGCTAGTTGACATACCACGTAGTACTGGTTTCAGGAGTGGAACCCAGTGATTCATCTCTTACACACGACAGACACCCAGCGCTCATTCCAACAAGTGTCCTCCTTAATGCCCATTCCCCATCTAGCCCATCCCCTTCCGCAACCCCCAGTTTGTTTTCTGTATTTAAGAGGCTCTTATGGTTTGTCTCCCTCTCTGTTTTTGCCTTCTATTCTATTGCATCAATGAATTTGCTTTCACGTTAAAAAAAAAAAATGTGAGGGGCACCCGGGTGGCTCAGTCAGTTGAGCGTCCGACTTCGGCTCAGGTCATGATCTCACATTTCGTGAGTTCGAGGCCCACGTTGGGCTCTGTGCTGACAGCTCAGAGCCTGGAGCCTGCTTCGGATTCTGTATCTCCCTCTCTCTCTACCCCTCCCCCACTCATGCTCTGTCTCTCTCTCAAAAAATAAACATTAAAAAAAATTTTTTTGAAATGTGTTAAATGGCCACTCAATGACTTCCTCTCATTCGCCACATCACTGAGTCAACGGAGTCTTTGGGAAGTCCCCTTTGTCCTCTGGCCCCATCTAGCCCCAGCCCCGGAGGGGTGGGGATGCCCAGGCCAGCCCAGTGTGATGCACACGGGTTTGTTCCCCACACGCAGCACCGGCTCGGAGAACAGGACCCAGGGTGGGCCTTCGAAGGTGGAGGGTCTGTGGGGTCAGTAAAGGCCAGTGGAAAGACTCAAGGTGGGACCTTCCCTCGTTGCCCCAAACCTGAAATCATCTGGGAACTCTGTCCGGAGGGGTGACCTCCGTGTCTGAAGAAAACACGCGTGCCGGTCTGGAGAGATGAGGCCTCCCTCCGCGTGCAGCCCGCCCTTCACCCACAGGTCCCCGATGATGGCCCAGCTGCCATTTCGGTCTATGCACAGTCACCGGCCTCGCCGCTGATCCCCTAATAACAGGCGAGGAACCCCAGCTCAGAGAATAGGCCCCCTGTCACTCAGTAAGGATGGGAACTGCTATTCAAGTCTGTCTCCCGTCCAGCTGGGTCCATGGCACGTTTCCCTGTGCTGCCCAACCCCAAATTCCAGCACATCCCCTAAAATGGCATTGAATCCATTTCTACCCACCCCCCCCCCACCCCCCCAATCAGGGCCCAGAAGAAAGGCAGTACTTTTTCCTGGTGTCTTCCTCAAGCACGAAGCCGTTTTGGAGCAAAAGTCTCCACGTCTGCACAAGCCGGCCTGGCTAGCGCACTTTTCCCTGGGCTGATTTTCTCTAATTCTGGTGGTGATGAGCTGCCTAATAAAATTATGCTAAGTTATGTGCATAGAGCATCTTACACTCTAATTATTGGCCGTGCCTCTGAAGAATTCCCGAGCAGCTCACCTCTTTCTTTGGGTCTCATTAGTCGTTTGGGCCAATTTGAGCCCCCAGCCACCCCCCCTTCCCAGCTCTACTTGAATCAGCAGGGCTCTGGATGTCATTAGCTACTCCAATTGCCTTTTAAAAAATCTGTTTCACATAAAAGGACAAATGAGAATGAATATTTGCCCATCTTTAAGACACTAACTACATTCTTTTCCACAGACTGTTCTCGTTACTCCTTCTTTCTTTGGGAGGAATTTGAACACGGCCTGGGCCCCTGCACGCAGTTCATGACTGCAAAAGGCTTCCTCCTCGAAACCGGACCCAAGCGGGCATATTCTGGAAACGCGGCAGCTTCGAAGAACATGACTCAGTTCAGTTTTCTCTACCTATCTTCCCCCAGACTCACCTGCTTTCCGGGACTGGCGGACGACCAGCCACCAGCTGCGCAGGCAGAACAGAAGGCCTTGGTAGTATTTGCTGGAAAAGCAAGAACTTCATCCAAGGACCAGCGTCTTCTCCCCTTTATTTAATAGCGCTGTTTATGCCAATAAAATCACAAGAAATACCAGGGATGAGAGTGGGTTGACTCCAGTGGCTGGGGTGGGTCCCACCGGAGCCCTCGTAGCCCACGGAGGTGGAAACGAGAACAGGCAGGGACGGGTCAGTGAGGCATACGTAGTAGAAGGCAGTGAAACAGGGCCTCTCAGACACAGTTCAAGTGCAGCAGGCAAACTTCAATAATGCCTGCTCATTTCTTAGACAGGACTCCTTAGCCCGAACGCCACGGTCTGCAGGCCCTGTGTCCCTGCCCTCACCTCCTCCATGCTCCCCCTTGGCCTTAGCACAGCAGCCACGTGCCCCTCTTTCTGCTCCTCCAACATGCCCAGCCTCTCCTACCCCAGGGCCTTTGCACTCTCCACTGCATCAATGCCGCTGTCCCGGAGCTTACCATGACACATCCTTCATCTTTCTGCTTCAGTGGGCCCATCCCTGAAGGGTGCTTCCCTGACCCTCATCTCATCACTTTCTCCACTCTTACTCCTACTTGATCAATACCCTCTGCCCACCCCTCACCCCCCTTTGTCTTAGGAGGGTATTAGAGTCTGTATCTGTCTTTCGTCTCTCTCACACACACATGGATGTAACCACTAGGAAGGTGGGGACCGTCCACTTGTTCTCCACGATCCTCCAGCCCAAAGAGCAGCACCGAACACACAGTAGGTGCTCAGTAAATATTTGGTGAACGAATGAACGGAAGTCAGCATATTCCGTCTAACCCCAGTCCCCCTTTCTCTTTCTGGCTATTGCACTCTTTCTTGAAGAAAATCTAAAAATATTCCTGGGCTTAGGTGGACCCAAGAAAAGAAAATGTGCTCTTAAATCTCTTGAAAACGGGACAGCAGAGGTTCAGAACGCAAAGCTCCTAGTGTGAGCAAACAGAACCTGCAGGCTGAGGTCTAAGAACCGGGACCTGCTAGGTCATCAAGCACAGACCGTGGAGCTAGTGACTTCACGATGTGATTCAACTACCCCAAATCTTAGAGGGAACCCATTTCAAAGTCCAAACCTCAACATGGAAGGCTCAGGGGTGGCTTGGCTTTGACATTCCTGCGAGAAGGCAGGCCCTCTGAAAAGACGCTGCGTTACAGATAACTCATCCACCAAAGGGGGAGAAGGGAGAGGGATAAACCCCAGCATCGGGTGTGTTTGTCTGCTAAGTCTTTGGATGGAAACTGATCCGGGGATGCGTGATCCTCCAAAAATCCGCCGGCCCCCAAAGTGCTGAAGTTACCCTCTGACCACAGCCACATGGAGAATGAAATCAAATCCCACGGAAAGATTTGACTTTTTTAACATTATGCAATGTTTGGGTGAAGAGAAGGGGGGAGGTATCAGGGGGGAGAAATAAAACTCCTCTTTTTCCCAGAGTTTAGCAAAGCTATTTCTAGCTTTTAATGATACATTTCACCATCTAGCTTTTAATGATACATTTCATGGGTAGCTTTGAGAGGCACGAAGGCGGGACTGTTCTATTATGTAACCCATTTCAAGTAGGAAATTAGCAAGTCCTGAATGAATTCTGTTACTGTGCTCGACTTCTGGAAAGTTTGGAGCGACTACAGTTCTATTTTGAGGTGAGCAAATCCATCATTTATAGATCTCCTCACAAATACCGCAGGGTTTCATGTCACCCTGAAAAGTTTCATAACAAAAACAGTTCAAGTACTTGGGGGCGTTGGTACATTTCGTCTCAAAACCTTATTAGCCTGAATAAGGAGTAGGGCAAGCCTTCCCAGTGGCCAAATATTCAAAAATACAAATATCCAAGATCAAATAAATATTCATCTCTCACAGTCCCTCCCCCACCCAACCCCAGTGTGTGTGTGTGTGTGTGTGTGTGTGTGTGTGTGTGTTTTAAGCTAAGTCCAGCAAAATAGTCTGGTCAACAACATAAAAAGAAATGTCTGTTTTTAACGGAGCCGTTGGCCATGAAATAAATTCTGAAACTATGAAAGCAGCGTCTTGAACAGAGCAGCTGGGTTCACTGGACCTTCCTGGTTGTTGAAAACAGGAAACATAAAGGTCTTTCAGTCTCAAGCTCCCCCTAGCGGCGGGAATGGAGCGGTGCCTACACCCGGATGGAATTTCACAGCAGGCAAATGCGGTGGGAAGACCACTTTGATGGCCACAGGGTTAAGGAAAAGTACCGTTCGCCCCTCTTGAGCCCAGGTCACCAGAGCCGAGAGCATGCGTCTCCGATTTGCTGGGACGAGCCGCAACTGATGGCGACATAGGGCATTGACAACGCTCCTTCTGATCGATACCCTGGGGGTGACCCTCTCAACGGGAGCCAGTATGTGGAAACCAGCAGCCCACACCACAAATAGCTCCTAATTAAAACATGTGGCTCGTTGGTACATAGCTGGTTTCCCCAGACACGGGCGTTCACACCGCAGTGATAAAGCGGACGTGTGCAGGTTGCATCGGGGGTTCTCAACCGCGGTACCTTCGACATTTGGGGTCGAATGACTCCACGTGGTGGGGGGCTGTCCTGCGGCATCGCTGGCCTCTCATTAGGCCCCTGAGCACCCCACCCCAACTGTGACAACCAAAAATGCCTCTGACACTGCCCCAAGTCCCGTGGTGGACAAAAGCCCTCCAGCTGAGAATCACTGGGTGAGATTATCAAAATATGTCCCCTGCTTCCTACACAACAGCTTAGAAACCTCTCCTCCCTGAAACTTAGGTGACTGCATTCCTAAATCTTCTATTATTTGATTTTTTTTAAAAGGTGTCCAAACAGATCAAGGACTACATGTGTATCAAGCAAATCTGAATCCTATAAAATACTTTTCTCCTTTTTCCTATTTATATCGGTCACCTTTTGAAATTCTGACATGTCTGGAATAGACAACGGTAAAGAATAATAAATAATGCATGGGTTTGGGATGGGATTTTTTTTTTTTTTTTTTTTTGCCAAAATCCAAATAACTGGAGAAACAGTTCTTCCCTTTTTGTACCATGAGATACACACAAAATAGGAGCGTTATCATAAAAAGCCTTCATTTTGACACCAGAATTCCTGTTTCCGCACAAATTAAAATGATCCCCAAAGGCATAAAGTACACAAGCTTTATTGGGCAGCAGCAATGAGCCACGCTGGCACACAATGAAAGGACAACCGGTCAGAAACACGCAGGATCACATGTGTATCATCACGGGATCGAGGATTTAAATCATCTGGGAGTTCCTGCTAAATTAAAGCATCCTGTACCAGAGCTTCCCGCTAATGAAAGAACGCTGTCCTGGTGGATATGTGCAATGTGCATTACACGGACGAATCTACTAATGAGGGGGCCGCCGACTCCTAGAGGAGTTTACGGCTAGCCCCCCTGCAACAAAATCATAGAGTGGCCACCATTTTTGTTTGCTAATGCCGCGTCCCCCCAGCAGTCCCCCCCCCACAAACGCAGTATCCACTGACGTTGCCCAGTGACGTGAACAGCCGGCACCCCCAAGCACGCGGTGACGCAGGAGCAGCGCCGTGGCGTGAGCAGACGCCGCGGAGCGCGAGGTCTCGGGGACGCCGCCCGCACGGTGGCAATGCCTCTCGGTTCCCTTCCGAAACACAAGACGTATTTTCCCAAGATGAAATGAACATCATTAATGGAAATATTTTCCAATAAGTGTACGTGGCAAAAGGTTTTACATGAAAGGAAGGGGGGAGAAGTAAAATCTGTTATATTCACAAGCTCCTTTTATGTTTTTTGATGACAACAAAGCCGGAAGTAACGGGATTTTGATGCAAATCAAGTATCTCATCAAAAACTCAGGTCACACACACACACACACACACACACACTTACACACACACACAAAAGATTAAAGATAAAAACAGCCGAGAGGTGTTTGTCTTCAACAGGATGGCGCGGAAGCATGTGTAGGTCCCGCTGGCGATTTTGGCAAAGGTTTAAAACGCTGCCCCATAAAGGCATGAGGGCTTTCCCATCCCCACCCCAGTAAAAACAAAACAAAGTATAAAAGCAAAAATCTGGAAAAGGAGAAGAGGCATTATTGTGTCCATTCCCAATGAGCACAGAACCCAAAATACATTCAGAAGTTGTCAGTGTGACCTAAGCTTTCAGCAGAGAGCACGCAGAGGGGAGCAGACACGGGAACCGAAGCCGACTGCACACAAAAGGGCTTAGGAAGGGAAGCTGGCCTGGGGCCCGGATGGGACAACACCAACAGCGGGAGACATCCCAGCTCGCGGTCTCCCGGCTCCAGGTGGCTGCGAAGGTGGTTTGCTCCGATGTCTAGATGCCCCCGGGGACGCCCCTCCTTCGCTCTGTGGCAAAGTCCGCTGCCCCGAACAGCCAGAGACGGTGCAACCGGACCCCCCCAGCACCACGGGCAACACACACGTGAGCATGTGCGCCCTCCAAATTACGATCCAAACTGTCAGGCTTCAGAAATTACTGAAATGGAGAAGCTTGTCTGGTCATTTTCTTGGAGGAAGGAAGGGGCGGGGGGGAGGAGAAACCGAATGGATCCCGTCATCCTCATGCACGTACAACCATCACCAAAAGACAGAACAAAAATAATCATAAAATAACAAAAGTGCTAACCAGGACAGAAATACCTAGTGGTGTCGGAGGGCGGGGGTGGGGGGTTAATTTTTACTTTGAGGAGAAAGGTTTGAATAGCACGGATTGTGTGCCGCGGGGCCTCCGGCCTCAAATCAAATAGGCTGCCAGAGACTTAGGTCCCACTGAGGTCCAAGGTGAGGGGCAGGGGTCAGTGGTGCTTCCTAAATTCCTTCCAGATTGGTAAACCGAGAGAAAGGTCAACGGGATCCGTCTGCTCAAGCTCTACGAACCCAGGAGGTTCCTGGTTTATCTTCCCCCGCAACTGAGATAATCCGCGTGCACACGGGTCCTCCGCTGGGACTGCTCTGACGGGTGCAGGTAAGGATCCCGTACCCTCAACCGACTTGAGGCTCCTGCCCTTTGGGGCTCCAGAGTTTGAGAAGCACATGCATCCCCCAGACACCCGACGACCCCCGGCAGGTGGAGGGAGCAGGCTGCCCACCGATGGGGCGGCTCCACAGCGTGGGGGTCGGGGCTCCGCTTGGGGTTTAGGTCCCTCTGGCCCCCGACTGCCTCCGCCGGAGTGCAGCTGGGACGAGAGAACAAGGTTTGCAATGGCACAGACCAGCACCCCTCCGCTTCCGGGCGTGGCTTCTTCGGCAGCTCTCTTCCTGGGAGATGTCGGGTGGCATCTCAGGCGTTGACTTCAAAAGTCAGCTCACACACCTGGATCGAACTTGGGACTTGAGGGGGAAAAAAAACAAAGCAAGAGACCGTCTCCCTGTATCTGCCGGGAACGTCCAAAATTTCCTCACAGCGCTTCTGGCAAGACCTACCTGCGGAAGCCATCACCTGTCTGTGCACAAGGCCAGGTTCAGGGTTTGCAACCTCAGATCAGAACAACTTAAGACTTCCAATCGGACTTCTAAGAAGACAGATCAAAGTATGAACTCCTGAGCCCAAGGCTCCCTCCTCGACCTTCGAAACTACGTAACATCACTCAGACAGAAGTCAGACCCACTCGATCTTTCCGGCTGGAAGGTCCTGTTCCTAAATAACCATTCATTCACGGCGACCTGTATTCCCTGCAGATCCTTCCGGTGTGACAGAGATGGCTGGAACAGGACGGCCGAAATACTGCAAAAATGCAGAATCTTGAAACAGAAGCAATGCCAAGAAGAGCCAGTTTACCCAGTGCCTGAAACTTAGTATCACTTTATAAGGGTTTAAAAGGGCAACATAAGTACATGAGCATATGGAGAGTGCTCCCAAGGCCAGGAACCGACGTGCCCGCCCCTCCCGCCCCCAACCCCCCAGCCGCAGGCTGAGCGTAGGGCCGTGGGCGCGGCGGCCAGGCTGGAGCTCACGTCTCTGAAGCATGCACAAGAAGCGTCATGCCGAAGGGCTGAAGGAATTAACCACGGATCCGAGATCGCAAACAGTCACTGGAAGATCCGCCGACTTAACCCTGATGGCACGCATATGTGGCACCAAGTGACTCGAAAACCCAAGAATGCCTTGCCCCGCCACGCCCAGCGCTTGAAAACTCCCTTCCCTCCGCGCAAAAGAGAAGCCACAGCTTTATGAGAAACACACGTGCGGGTACGCCATCCCGGTGGGGGAGGGGTCTCTACCACTGGCGGCCTTCCAGCAAGCTCCCCCTGGAGATCTCGAGAGGCAGCGGAACGGAGCCCCGACCCCAGAGCCGGCAGCCTGGGCCTCCTCCTCCCAGGGACTCTCCGCTCGAAGCTGCCGCCGACGAAGGGCACGGTTATGATGCCTCTGCCTTGGCCATTTCATCCTCCTAATGGGAAACAGATTTCTGTGGAAGCCAAGAGCCCCCAGCCCTGACCTTGCACTCTGGACTCAGGAGGCCTGAGCCGCATATGCTACATTGTCTAAAGAATTAGCCGAGTCTCTTATCACCCTGTCGACACATTTAGGAGCCGTTCGGTGGCACCTTTCCTGCTAAAACAACTGCTGAAAATGTCTGAGGGGTGTCCTCAGATGGCCACAGGCTTTGTAATTGTTACCAGGTCCGAACACAGCAGGGTAACACCTTTGAAATTCTTTTACGAGGAGGCAGGTGGCGCTAACTCGGGCGCTGTCGAAGCTGAATCTGACGCAGGAGAACAGAGGGGATTTACGGCTCGCTCGCTCGCTCTGCCCTGGTCCGCTCTGTGTCGCTCTGGGAAGGCAGCGTGGCTTCGGCAAGCAGAGCGGCCTCGGGCGGGGTGGGTAGCACTTCGGCCGTGCGATTACCGTCTGGGTCACTTTTGACCAGAGTCATGGCCTTTTCCCGCAAACCTGTAGACCGCGAGCTTGACGCTTCTCCGCAGCCAGTTTTTTCAGAGCGAGAAAGACGCGGGGAGCACACACACATTAGGACTGTTTAAAACAAAAACACAAACAAACCCTTCTACAATCCGCAGCCGGACAGAAACTTCTATCACACAACACCAGAATCCCAGTCCTCGGAAGCTCGCACGGTGACCCACGTATAAATGTGTTGGCCGAGCCACCAGCTTTCACGTATATACATTCACTTGAGGCCGAGTCATCCGGGGCTCGAGCAGGCCCCACGGGCACGTCCCAGGAGCCTGCCCCGTTGAACCAGCCTCGGGACTCTGCACATTCAGCCGCTTCGCGTCCAAACGGCACGTGGTAGCCATTGCCGCGAGATCCACAGGTGGCGCTTAAAAAAGACGCAACTTGAACTCTGTCCACCGGGAGGGCGCAGAGGCCGCGGTGCCCTCGGCCCGCGCACGCCTACGAGGTGAGCTTCGAGTAGCTGGGCGGGGAGAACCGTCTCCGCAGATACTTGAGAACGTACAGGGGGAGACAGCTGACCAGAGTGATAACGGACACCTTCCACAAGAATGACAAAGTGGCGATGAAGTACACATCTGCAACGCAAGCAAAAGGGAAGACGGCGGTGAGCGGACGGAATGTTCCAGAAGGCCTGTGCAGCTCAGGAATTGCCAGCATAGCTGTTGGGCGGGGGGAGGGGGGGCGCTGCCTCTCCTCACTGACACATGGCCTCCTGGCACCGGCCCCTTTCCTGGGCTCCGTCTCCAGGGCTGGGATTCTCCCCGCTCCCTCCTCTCTCTGACCTGTGCCTTCACTGACAGTCACTGAAATGCTACTTCCAACACCAGGAAAACTACAGGCAGAAACAATTCTTACAGGTGTTTCTGATCTGGAATCTGACAGCTGGCGCTTTTCTTTGCAAACCCCGCCGCCCGAGAGCAGAAAGGCACTCTGACACCAGACGTGTTTTCCCCTCGCCTCCGGGATGGTCACCGAAGCCCAGGACGGGTCGGGTCTGAGGGCAGTGCAGAGCGGGAACCAGGTGGCCTAGGGGGCTTCCACTGAGGGACGGACGCCCCCTTCCGCTGCAGGACAGAGAGCCCGCGGTCTGGAGGGTTTTGAGAGAGCAGAGCACAGCCCGCAGCCTTCCTCAGTAGTGGAGTGGACACCACTTCCGGGGCACAGATGGGGAGCGTGGGGCTGGCACGGGCCACGGTCCCACCCGTGCGTCTGCCCAGCCGGCCCCGTGACAGCTTCCTGAGGGCAGAGCTCACCACCCCCAAGCCACCGAGCACACAGTAGGTGTTCACAAAACGCATTCTGAGAGACTCTCAGGACAAGTGTGAAACTAAGACTTCAGTAACCGGATGTTCCTTTCACCTTGACCAAAACCTTATGGAGCGTTTGCTGATGAACACGAGACCTGATCAGAGACGCCTTCAGGGGAGGGTGGAGTTTCTTAACCTACCGATAAGGACAAGTCCTGCGGGACTTACCATTTATTCACGAACAAAATCTGGATGTCCGACATCGCATTCGCCCCCCAGAGCCCGGCACTGTGCCCAGCTCCCTCGAGAAACCTACCAGGTCCCTGTCGAATTCAACGGAACCCCCTTCTAAGTCACTTGGTGCAGTGTGTCTTTAAAAGGAAACACTCCATTGACGTTGTGCCCACCAGCCTCTGTTCCGGGAAGCTGATCCACAGGTGCTATCTGCCCCACGGGGACACCAGTAAGAAAATGGGGGCAGCTGAGTGCCAAGGCCAGCTGGACAAAGACCCCAGGATGAGCGCTGGGGAGGGGGCCCCTGGACCTCACTGCCCGGCTTCAGCCACAGAGCGGGTCTTACCGATGAACTCGTGGAGGAACACCAGGGAGGCGATGTAGCAGGCCAGACTGAGCAGCTCGGCCACGGTCATGAGCCAGTGCCACGTCTGGATGGTCAGGGCCACCATGAGCAGCTCCGTGAGGATCAGCGACGTGAAGGAAATGGCCACGATGTGCACGAACTCAGACTCGAACAGCAGCAGGGCCCCGTACATGATGGTGCTCCCTGTGAAAGCAGACGGAGCCGGTGTCCCCGCACAGCCCTGCCTGCCCGCAGCTGCCGCCCCTCCCGCTGCCCTCCAGAGCCCCCTCGGCCTGGGCTCCTTTTCCTTTATTTTCCGTTTAGACATGAAAGACGGCACTTGCTAAATGAGGTTGATGAGTGGTGCTTTATGGAGGCTTTAAAGAGGTGTCTCCTTCTGATTTCCTATTTTCTCTTTGGACCTTATGTCATAAGGAGTCTATAATTGCCGGGGAGAAGAAAGAGAGAGAGACAGAGGGAGAGACAGAGGGAAGGAGGGAAGGGGAGAAATGGAAAGCGGAAAACAACAAAAGAGAGGCAGGAGAGAGTATCTGGAGTGGGTGAGACAAGAAACAAATTTAAATTTAAATACACTCTTTAAAATAACAGAGGTGGGGCGCCTGGGTGGCGCAGTCGGTTAAGCGTCCGACTTCAGCCAGGTCACGATCTCGCGGTCCGTGAGTTCGAGCCTCGCGTCGGGCTCTGGGCTGATGGCTCGGAGCCTGGAGCCTGTTTCCGATTCTGTGTCTCCCTCTCTCTCTGCCCCTCCCCCGTTCATGCTCTGTCTCTCTCTGTCCCAAAAAAAATAAATAAAGGTTGAAAAAAATAAATAAATAAATAAAATAAAAAAAAAATAAAAATAAAAATAAAAAAAAAAAGAAAGAGGTAAGCAGTCACAAAAAGGCATATTCCGCTTCCAGGAGGTACCTAAACTAGTCCCTTTCATGGAGACAGAAAGGATAATGCTGGTTCCCAGGGGTTGTGGTGGAGAAGGGGGAATGGGGACAGAGTTTCTGTTTTGCAAGATGAAAAAGTTCTGGAGATCTTTCCTTACAACAGTATAATACTAGAGATGTGCAATGTAATTCACACGCGTGCACATACTGAGCACTCGCGAAGTGTACCCTTAAAAAGACGGTATCGGCAGATGAATGGATGAAGAGGATGTGGTATATGGATACAGGGGAGTATTACTCGGCCATCAAAAAGGAGGCGATCTTGCCATTTGCAACAATGTGGATGGAACCGGAGGGTATCATGCTAAGCGAAATACAGAAAGACAAAAACCGTATGATTTCACTCATATATGGAATTTAAGATACAAAACAGATGAACATGAGGGAAGGGAAGCAAAAATAAGATAAAAACAGGGAGGGGGACAAACCATAAGAGATTCTTAAATACAGAGAACAAACCGAGGGTTGCTGGAGGGGTTGTGGGTGGGGGATGGGCTAAATGGGTGAGGGGCACTAAGAAAGACACTTGGGATGAGCACCGGGTGTTATACATAGAGGATGAACCACTGGAATCTACTCCTGAAATCATCATTGCACTAGATGCTAACTAACTTGGATGTAAGTTTAAAAAAAAGATGGTCAATCTTTTTTTTTTTTTTTTAATTTTTTTTTTTTTTTAACGTTTATTTATTTTTGGGACAGAGAAAGACAGAGCATGAATGGGGGAGGGGCAGAGAGAGAGGGAGACACAGAGTCGGAAACAGGCTCCAGGCTCTGAGCCATCAGCCCAGAGCCCGACGCGGGGCTCGAACTCACGGACCGCGAGATCGTGACCTGGCTGAAGTCGGACGCTTAACCGACTGCGCCACCCAGGCGCCCCAAAAGATGGTCAATCTTAAGTCATGTGTTGTTTTACGCCCTAACGCCCACCACACACACACACACACACACACACACACACACACACACACACAATGCCAGAGGTAACCCAGAGACACTCAGAGCATCCTGTACCTATAAGGAGGCAAGAAAGGAAAGTGGGAGAGGGAATGGATACGTGTCTTTCTAGCACAGCAGAAAAGCAGATAGATGGTGCTCACACACAGCTCAAATATCCGACAGCACAAGAATATTACACAGAGGAAGGGCCAGGAGATGCTCAACCCCAAAACTCCTCAAGCGACTGACTGCCCATCGTGCCAGGAGTTCAGGATGAAGGGGTGAAATGGGGCTTCAGTGCTCCTGATTTATGAACTTTTACATACAAAAGGCGGCTGCAAAAATCAATGCGTATATTATACTTTGACATACTTCTTAAAAATCCTCCCCCGATTTTTTTTTACTGATAATTTAACTTCCTGCCAATAATTTTAACAGTATCTACACCTATTGGTTGCACATGCCATCCATAAGACCACCCCCCACAACACACAATGTATATTTGTAAAGTAGACGTCTGTACCTGGGCAGACGTAGATGGATATTAAGACCACTGCACAATTACATATATTATAAAACACGCATAAAAATAGAAATAAACACCAACAGGGGTTTTGGTATTTTCTCCTCCTACACTTAAAAGTCATCCTACAAAGTCTCTCTGCAGTCTGAGAGACCCTCCCTGGAGGCCAGTGAAGCAGACACATTTCTCAAAAACTATAAGGACCTCAGAAAAAGTATCAGAACATTCCAGAAAGCAACCGCTTTTTGTTACAGTGGCTTGCACACCCCAGCAGGTTGTGATTGGTGTTCGTTGTATTTTTCTCTGAGTCTGTCTCCTGAAGCTGACAGCACCTCCTCACAGATCTATCACCATGCTGAATGTTCTGGTCCTTACAAAATGCCGGGTAGGGCCCCCCTTGGGGTGCACCGTCCCACCCCTTAACCCAGTTTCAGGGTTCCAGCTTCTTCGTGTTCTACAGACAACAGAACCCCCAGCGTAACCCCACAGCTGGTGTGACTTTTCTCACCTTGATAGATGCTAATCAAAACCCATATTAAGAAGGTCTTGTAGGACAACGGTCTTCCCTAAACGAGAGAACAAGAAAGAGGAGGTTATGGCGTGTGGCTCACCCAGGGTGTCAGCTGCCCCACGCTTCCCTGCCACCAACAAGGCAACCTGCCTGTTTTCATCAAAAAAAAAAAGCATCTCGCACATGTCTGGACATGTTTGAGAAATCACACGTTTAAAAGACAATTGATATTCGGTGGGAATAAATCTGCCCTTTAGTAAAACTCCCTGAAGACAAATAAACGAAATCATACACACACACACACACACACACACACACACACACACACTCTTGAGAAGCATACACAAAAATGCTTCCAGGAGCAGACACGAGCCTCAGTGGCAGAATGGAACTGTCAGGGGCTCTTTTTTTTTTTTTTTAAGTTTTTGGTTGGTTAATTTAAGTTTTCAGTTTACATATTACTGTACAGTTTAATATTCTCTAGGAGCATACATATGGCTTTTTTAAGGAAAAAGAATGTAAAACCGCACTCCTTCCTCTCAAGAAAGCCGCCACCAGTTCAAATCGTTGAAATCCGTGTGTTCAAACCGGAAATGGAGGGTCTGTGTGAAATGAAAGTAGGGAGAGAGGGAGGAAGAAGGGGAAGGAGGAGGAAGGGAAGGAGGAGTTCACTGAACCTTGAGAAGATCCTTGTAGAGCTCAGGATACAGCATGGCAACTTCTGACTTGACGTCTTTGTCCAGGACCAGAGAAAATACGGGAAACATGGTGTAAATGGTGGAGTACCTGGGGGAGAAAAGTCACCGCGAGTGAGACCAGCCGATGGAAAAGGAACAGTGTGCTTCTCCAGCCTCTGGAGCCCCATTCCCACGCATTTATTCAGGCACTGCTCACTAAGTGCCCATTACGTGCCAGGGCTGGTTTTAAGGACTGGAGATTCAGATGAGAAACAGAACATCTGCCCTCGGAGAGCAATCCTGCTCATCTGTGAGCCAACAAAGTCGGTAAACTACACTGCGTGTTGCAGGTAAGTGCTGGGAAGGCCACTGTAATGGTAGGACAGGGAAAGAGCCATGGGGGTGGTATGATTTTTTAGAGTGGGTGCCCAAAGGTCGTGACAGTTGAGTAAACACCCATAAAAGGTGAGAGGCAGCCATGCCCAAATGAAGGGAAGAGCATTCCAGGCGGAGAGAACAGCACGTGCTAAGGTCCTGAGGTGAGGACCCGTTTGAAGGACAGCAAGGCAGCCAGTACAGCTGGAGTTGAGTGAGTGAGGGGGAGAGAGGAGATGGGAACTGAGGGGGGCGAGGGGTCCGTGGCAGGCCACACGGAACACATTTCGGGGAGCCCCTGCATTCTGGCAGGTTCTTTCATTCTTCTGGGACCTGACAAAGGACAGTCCACTTTTCCAGTTAGAGGCAGGCATGGGGCGCCTGGGTGGCTCAGTCGGTTAAGCGGCCGACTTCGGCTCAGGTCATGATCTCAGAGTCCGTGGGTTCGAGCTGTGCTGACAACTCAGAGCCTGGAGCCTGTTTCGGATTCTGTGTCTCCCTCTCTCTCTGACCCTCCCCCGTTCATGCCCTGTCTCTCTCTGTCTCAAAAATAAATAGACATTAAAAAATTTTTTTTCAATAAAAAATAAAATAAAAAAAATAAAAAAATAAAAAAAAAGCAGGCAGAATTCTTTGTGAGACTCTCCCCTGGGACCAGCCAGCCTTTCTGTGCTTCCTGCCTCCTCACAACCAGGCGTGTGCCCTACACACGTCTCTATCTAGGACACGTGTCACCCAATCCACCTACCCGGGTGACTCAGACACTGAGAACATTCTCTGAAGGATCAAAAGGAACGTCATGAGTTCCGAGTCAGGAATGGGGGTGGAGCCGATGGCAGCAAATGTCCACGTGACCCCTGTCTGACAGGTCACTGGCACACAGCAGTCAGGCTCTGCTAGGGACATCTCCCGGGACAGCAAGGCTCTGGCCCACCTGAGAGACCCAGCAGCAGGACATTCTACCGGGTCCACGTCAGGGAGGGTACTTTCCAGACCCGTCTTTCCCCTTTTTCTAAGACCCCAATGAAATCACTGAGTCTGGGAACCTTCGATCTTGCTTTGGTCGCCATCACCAATAAGCTCGGACGTTCATGGGCAAGCATTCTGCCCCCTCCAGGTCCAAACCGCCGAGTGCTGTGAACCACAAGCCCACCGAGCTCCACTTTCTCAGTCTGGGTATAAGCTGAGCCATTCAAAAATAAAAATCCGGGGCGCCTGGGGGGCTCAGTCGGTTGGGCGTCCAACTTCGGCTCGGGTCATATCTCACATTTGGGGCTTTGAGCCCCGTGTGGGGCTCTGTGCTGATGGCTCGGAGCCTGGAGCCTGCTTCAGATTCTGTGTCTCCCTCTCTCTCTGCCCCTCCCCTGCTCATGCTCTGTCTCTCTCTGTCTCAAAAATAAATTAAAAAAAAAAAAAAAAAGAAAACAAAAACATTACAAATAAAAATCCAAGTTAGGTTCTCAAGTGCATCCGGGGCAACTCGGGGGCTGAACAGTCGAGACACAATGTTTCTTCTCTCCTCTGTGGTATGTTAGGGAGGTTTCATAAAAAGTTAACCCTGCCTAGCTTTCCTTACCCAATGATGAGGAATCCTTGGTAGAGAGGAACCGATGCAAAGTAAAACACAGAGGAAAAGACAGCCTGTGCCAACGAGAAAGGAAGATGTTACCAAATATCACTGACAAAGGCCCTAACTTTATATAATGACAACTCCCCACCCTTAACGTAGCGCAAGCTTTACTGACACAGTTGTGAGTGCTTTGAGTAAATCAGCCCATTTAACAATTACAAGCACCTCAAGAGACAGGTACTGTTGTCATCAACCCCTATTTACAGAGGAGAAGAGTAAGGCACAGAGAGGTTAAGCGACTCGCCTACAATCACACAGCTCACGAGTGATAGAGCCAGGAGTCGTTCCCAGGTAGTTTAGCTCCAGAGACCACGCTCAGCCCCCTTGTGAACACTGAGTTACACAGGCTACACCCAGGAGCGCTCTCTCCGTGACCTCTGTGAATCTCCAGAACCACCCATGAGATCAAGTCCTAATATCACCTGCCTTTCACAGACGGGGAATCTGAGCAGGTAAACTTCACTGCAGGGTTAAACCCAGCTCTGTCTCCAGAGCCCGCACTCCTGACAGCTCAGAAGCACCGCCTCTCTGGGCATGCGCCCAAGAAACAAGTTAGCAGAGGTATGGAAACAGAGACACCTGCGCCATGAGGATGGGCACCCGTTACCCTGGAGGGCGGGGTTACAGACAAGGCTTCCCTTCTCACATGACACCTTTTACAATTTTGGGAAACTTTTACGAAGAGCCCACAACCAGGAACACCTTTGCAATTAGACAAGAGCGGCATTTCCAAACCTTTACTGAAATGTCTACTTGCTGGTTTGGAAAATATTAGCTACTGGCAGTGAAAATCAGGCTGGGGAGATAAAATCTGACTTGATGCTCTGTTAGGTCCTTCTCTGGACACCTACAGGCTAACAGAAGGAAAGTGGCCTCAGAGCGAATTCCTGTGAGCAGAAAACCAAAAAGAGGCCGGCAACAACTGACAGGGCTTTTCAAAGACTAAGTACAAGAGGCAGAGGCAGGCTGGCCATCAGCAAGGGTGTCTCACTGGAGGCATCTCCCCTTCAGCACCCGCTCTGGGTGCTGACCTGGCACAGAGCTCCAAATGCAGGTGCCACCCGGGACCGCGATCCTGGGCAGCCCCAGCTGCACCCCCTGGTCATATTTCAGAACTGAAAGGTGAAAGCCACCTTTCAAATGACTTTTCACCCAGGCGGGGCCGTGGCACAGAAAGGACGTTTGTAAAAAAGTCAAGAATCTGGTGCGTAGTTTTGCAAATCAAGGTCAAGAGCCTCCTTCCCCTAAAAGGGCCTGGCTGGCCAAAAGCCTTCTTCATCTTGGAGAGAACACTTTAGGGAAAATAAACCACTGTGGCCACATCTATCAAAGAGAACAACGTCAAAGTGCAGTCCTAACAGGGACTCGCTCTTAGCCAATCACTTTCAGCACAGTGGACAGGGGTGAACGCATTTTCCCACAGCACAAAGAACAATTTCTCATCCTGGAATTTTTTTCTAAACTGAGGCTCATAGTAACAAACAGACATTACTGAAGTCAGCTCACCCAGGCCAGCTCTTGTGTGCATGGCCACGGACAAGCTGATTAATCTTCCAGTGATTAAATCATAGTAATATCCAGTGTGATTCATGAGCTAACCTAAATTAAAAGCACAGATGTGGTCTGGGGCGCCTGGGTGGGTCCGGCAGCTAAGCGTCCGACTCTTGATTTGCGCTCAGGTCATGATCTCACGGTTCATGGGTTCGAGCCCCGCATCAGGGCTCCGTGCTGTCAGTGCGGAACCTGCTTGGGATTCTGTCTCTCCCTTTCTCTCTACCCCTCCCTGGTTTGCATCTCTCTCTCCCTTTCTCTCCGCCCCTCCCTGGTTTGCAGGCTGTGCGTGCGCTCTTTCTCTCAATAAATAAATAAATACACTTAAAAAAAAAAGTACAGTACAGATGTGGTCTGATGAATCATAACAGCTATTTTGATCATGTTGATAAAAATCACTTGAAGGCTTCTATGCTCTCAAATGCAACAGATACTGAAAACATAAAATCAGGGGCACCTGGGTGGCTCAGCTGGTTCAGTGTCCGATTTCGGCTCAGGTAATATCTCGCAGTTCATGAGTCCGAGCCCTACACCGGGCTCTGTGCTGATGGCTCAGAGCCTGGAGCCCGCTTCAGATTCTGTGTCTCCCTCTCTCTCTGCCCCTCCCCTGCTCGTACACTCTCTCTCTCTCTCAAAAAATAAACATTTAAAAAATTCAAAAAGTTTTTAAAAAAGAAAGAAGAGGGAGGGGAGGCCTCGTGTGCACTTACTTGGAAAGGCAGGATCTTTTATGTTGTGATTAAGCTCCTTTCCCACAGATTAAAATGTCCCCTTATGGTACACATCTCCCTGTTTTGTTTTGATTAACAGCAGTAAGGATGACTTCAGCACTCGATGCCTTAGAAAACTCTGCTTCTCAAAGTGGCCTTGGCCGAGAGGCAAGACACATCTTACCATCCCCATGTCACAAACGGTAGACTGAGGCCCAGAGGGGGAAAGCGACTTGCTCAAAGTCTCAGAGACACACAGTGGGGGGGTCAGAAAGGGAGGTGGGTGTCAAGACACATCACCCCTACGTTCTCTCCGCTTAATGGGGGTATTTTCACCTAAGTGTCCACGGAGGAGAATCAGTCAATAGTGTTTCAACACCCAGAATAGTTTCTTTCCCACCCTTTGGCCTTCCTCCCAGTATGCACTTAATCGCTACAGCCTGATGACAGATGTTTAAAGGAGCTGGGGAGACAGGAGGTGGGAAAATACTCTAGAATCTTTTTGTGAGAAAAAGATGGGCGTGAGACGTTATTCCCGAGAAGATGAACAATCGCGGTAACGAAGCTCCACTCCCACCTGGGATGGCAGGAGGCAGAACTGTGATATCAGACACCCCCCAGGGCCATGGGCCATGCCACCCCACCTGGGAGCCCCCGCAAGCAGAGGCAGCACTGGCCTCCCCGTATCGAGGGCACCCAAGGAGACACCGTGATGAAGAACACGGGCTCTGGAATCCCCGCGCCAATGCAGTCTAAACCCCCGAGGGACCCTGCAGCACGTTTCTTCCCCCCACTTAGCCTCAGACTCCCCATCTGTAAAATGGGCACAGGCGACTGTGAGGACCGCGTGAGCCACTTGCATGGTGAACACCGAGCCTGATGCCCAGGGTACAGGAAGTGCTCAAGAAAAGCAAGTTATTCTTCGGTGGTTCTTCTCTGCTGGCCCTTATTTTTGCATTTGGAACAGCCGGGACCAGCACTGACCTCTCTGCATTTTTCTCTCTGGCAAACTGATCATAACACCTCTGGGCATTTACACCGCATCTCCTTTATGCCAAGCGCTGGGCAGGCACTGGTGTTAAATGCCTGCATCCGCTCCCCTGCAGCAAGGATGGCCTGCACTGTCTGCCGGGGGAAGGATCTGTGACAATCCAAGGTCAACCCGGTTTGGGATTTAAACTCGTCAGGTGGGAAAAATAATTAAGTCAAGAAAGAAAGAAACTGGCCAGGTGGGGTAACGGCTCCAAAGCACAGCCTCGTTCCCGGGCTTTCTCCAGGACGGCCACGTGGCCCGTGCGGAGGTCCCACCGCCCACCCACCTGCATGGTGCTGATGCAGAGGCTTCTGTGAATCACGAACTGGCTGAGGGCAGCTGACCGCTTGTAGCTGTTCCGGCCGTGCACCATGAGCAACCGGCCAAGGTGCTTGAACTGGGTGATGGAGAAGTCTGCAGCCAGGGAAGCCTGTTTTCCTTCCTAAAATCCAATAAAATTGGGCACCGTCAGGAGCACCAGAGGTCAAGGCAAACACATTTTTTTCTCTTTTAATTGAAAAAAGCAAGACGCTGTAAGGAAATCTTTGGAAAACTTCGATAAAGAGCTTCTTTGGTTTCACGCTGCACTCGGTTGGTGGTCCAAGACTAAATTTGATTTAAAAAGAGGAATGTATTTAAATAAAAAACATTCTGAATCACAGATCGTGATAATTCGGAGGTCAAATGGATCTGGTATTAAGCCTCTGGGGGTGGGGGGGTAGGCCCACCCCATAATGTGTATCAGAAGCAAAGAATCCTCAGAGACGGGCACTCAGACCCTTGAAGTGAAATGGAAGCCTGGGGTGGGTGGGGGGCTGAGGCTACTAACGATCCCAAACGGAATATTCCTGAGCGTACAACTTTGCACATTCATAGAAGTGCCACCGTGGAATGGAGTTCTCTAATTGGAAAGGACGCGTGATGGATGCCACTAAGGGGCCACACCTGCGTTAAAAGGGCCCGTTCCAGGAACATCTCAAAGATCACTGAATCCTGCAACTTCGAATAACTGTCAACTGGATGAGCACCACAAAACCAGAAAGGGTGGAGAGAAGAAAATTTTTAAAGCGTATGCGTCAGCCCAATCCGTGAAGCTATGGGACCGAACGCACAGGACAGCGCCTCCGGCCCTCCCTCGGGCCCTCTGGACTCTTACTTCACACACAGTTCCAACAAGCCTGGTAACCAGTGTTGCCCGTAGCCATTTAGAGGTCAGAACTCAGGACAGAGCCAACTCTGCGGGACAAGCACACGCGTGACAAGGGCAGGAAACAACAGCTGCGTCACAGCACACGAGCTTCGTGAGACACTGCAGCTGCCGAGGCCTCTGAGCCACACACTGTGTCACCTCCCTCCACGACCCCCCAGACGTTAGCACGGGGCGTGGCAACCGATGCTTTTACGGACGCTGCAGCCACCACGCAAAAGCCTGAAGTGCATTCACTGTGCCCTGACAACACAGCAAAACACTCTTTTTTTTTTTGTTTTTAATTCAAGTTTTGACACGCGGAAAACCAGCATCGTCGTCCGTAAGATATGGTGACACGGACCTCCGACCCCCAGGTAATAATGCCAGGCAATTCCGTGACGTGGTTCCTTACGCTTCGTCGTTCTAATCTCGAGTTTTCAGAAGCGTCAGAGCTGTGTCTCGAGGGAAAAAGAAACTCCCGCGAGGGAGGCAGAGCAGCCCTCGGCACGGCAGCCCCACCCCCAGCACCCACCCCTCCACGGCCAGCAGCAGCCCACCCCCCACAGCCCGCACTCACCTTCCCCTCGACCCCCACACCGCAGTCGGATTCCTGAATCATACTGACGTCATTGCCTCCGTCACCTGTCGGCCACACGGGCCGGAGAGAAAAGCCGGGAAATTGGGCGGAGGTGAGAAGCAGGACCCCGACACGTCATTCTTACTTTGAAGACTCGCGCGTGTCTCGCCTTTCGCCGAGCCCCTTCTGCACGGCTCCACGTAATTGCTCCGACACCCCCCAGTCTCACGGGCGGAGGAGCTGAGCGTCAGAGGGACAGCGGGTGACTGGCCAGAGTCCGGCCGCCGAGCGGCAGCGGGGGGGCCGTGTCCACACCTCACCGCTGTCTACGACCACCACACCCCTGCCTGTGGGCGTGTGGGCCCCACATCACATCAGCAGCAGTGACCCACGCCGCACTTGCTCAACGCACACCGTGCCCTGTCGTAAGCGCTTTCTGAATCCACTCCTTTCCACCCTCACCACTGGATGAGTGCTTATTACCCCATCCTACCAACGGGCAGACCGAGGCTCGGACGGGCGCCCAGCGAGTAAAACCAGCTCGGGCTGGGAACCCGGGTCCCCTCCACGGCGTGCGGCCTCCAGCCCTCAGCTGTGCTGCCTCCTGCATCACTAGCAAAGGAGAGCAAGCCGTGGAGGAAAGCCCTAGAACACGCTTATCGACTCTAACCCAAAGGGAAATACTAAAACAAATAATAATCATAATCGTATGAATTCCGGAGCCTGCGTCGGCTGGGGGAAAGGATCACGACCCGAGGAACATGGCCCGGGGAATCTGAGTTGCAGCAGGGTCCCCGTCACCCTTACAAAGCGAATCCACGTGCCAGCGGGCCGGGGGCGGGGGCAGCACCTACCTACCGCACAGGTGAGCTTCCCCGTGCGTTCCTGGAGCAGGCGCACGATCTGGGCCTTCTGGGTGGGGGTGCAGCGGCAGCAGACGACAGCCGGGCACTGGCAAGCCAGCTCCATGAACTCGTACTCGTAGTACTTGAGGCAAATCTGGGAGGGGAAGGCGGGGGGGGGGGGGGGGGGGGCGTCAACCAAGGCCGCGGCCCCCACCAAAGCAGGGAGGGGCGCGCGCTCCCCGGGAGAGCCCGGCCGGCGGGGGCCCCGCACCCACCTCCAGGGAGTCCCCCGAGATGACCAGGGCGCAGTCATGCTTCCTGCGGAAAGCGTTCAGCTCGAGGTGGGCCTCGCTCCGGTTGGTCACCTGGAAGGGAACACAGGCGTGGAGGGGGGCCCCGCTCTCCGGAGATGGAAGAACAACAAACAGTGGCTTCCTGAAGCCGGTCCGGAGACAATGGCCACCCCAGCCAAGGACCCCTGCCCCTCCCCTGCCGGCAGACCCAGAGCCAAATTCAATCCTGTTTGTTATGATTCTGTGGGAATCGGGAGGGCCTGTGCACCAACGATCACCTTGCATTTCCCCCAGGACGGCTGTGACCCACAGCATAAAAACAGGAGCTAAAAATGACCGTACTTTCATTGAGTGCCAGGCACCGCGCTAAGCACTTTTCGTGGATCGTCCCCACTGACCTCGCCCAGCAACCCTACAAGGTGCGGACGGCAACGGCTGGACTCTACACGTAAGGAAACGAAAGCGTGGCGAGCTGTGTGAGCCCCTCTAAAGCCACACACCCAGGGGGCCGTGGGGCAGGCGTCAGCAGCCAGGCATCTAGCAGGGTGGCCAACTTTTCTGTACTAGACCAGATGTCAAACAGGCTCTGTGGACCCTACCGTGTTCGTCAAAACTACTCAACTCTTGGGGCGCCTGGGTGGCTCAGTCGGTTGAGCGTCCGACTTCGGCTCAGGTCACGATCTCGCAGTCCGTGAGTTCGAGCCCCGCGTCGGGCTCTGTGCTGACTGCTCAGAGCCTGGAGCCTGTTTCACATTCTGTGTCTCCCTCTCTCTCTGACCCTCCCCCATTCATGCTCTGTCTCTCTCTGTCTCAAAAATAAATAAACGTTAGGGGCGCCTGGGTGGCGCAGTCGGTTAAGCGTCCGACTTCAGCCAGGTCACGATCTCACGGTCCGTGAGTTCGAGCCCCGCGTCAGGCTCCGGGCTGATGGCTCAGAGCCTGGAGCCTGTTTCCGATTCTGTGTCTCCCTCTCTCTCTGCCCCTCCCCCGTTCATGCTCTGTCTCTCCCTGTCCCAAAAATAAATAAACGTTGAAAAAAAAAAATTTTTAAAAAAAAATAAAAATAAAAAATAAATAAACGTTAAAAAAAGAAATTAAAAAAAAAAAAAAACTACTCAACTCTGCTGCCGTGGCATCACAGCGGCCAGAGGCAATAGGTGAAAACAAAGGGGCATATCTGTGTGTAAATAAAACTTTATTTACAAAAGCAGACGGTCACACGGGCTGGCACCTGTAACCCCTAACTATACAGAATGCATAGAATACAGAATATAAAGAACATACGGTCCGTCCTTGTTATTTCCAGTAGCTACACTCTATGAGGTCACTGTGAACACCGACTTAACAAGTAACTATCTGTTCGTTGCTCCTGTAGGGGGAATACGGGGCCAGGTTCCTGTGAGCCTCTGGCCACAGTATTTTTGTCAATCAACACATAACCTTGTTTTATATGTGTTTCCGTTGAAAGACATCTTTTAAAATAGACTTTTTTTTTTGATTCATTAACACTGAATTCACAACCAACAGCACTGTAACTCATGCCCAAAGGAAGGTGATCCAACACACGTACTTTCTCCACAAGGCACATCATAGCCTTCCCGAGCTCAGCAATGCTAGACGGCACTCCAGCACTGTGATGGGGAGGGGGGCATCTTAAACAATGAAATCACTAACACAAAAATGCAAAAAAAAAAAAAAAAGAAAAAAAAAAGGCGGCACTAAGTAGATCGGGAACTGGGCTTCTGTGTAGCACGAGAGCGGAGAAGGCAGGGGATCGCCTTGTTTGACCTCAGCTGGGAATGATGCACACATTTGGCAGCCACGATTTCTCGCTGCTCTGCACATGCCCACAGAGGACTCTGAAAGCACCCTGAGCACTGGTTTTGGGGTTACCAATAAATTTTAGTAACTAGGCGAATTTGCAAATATGGAGTCCGCGTATAATGGAGACTGACCATATGTGCCTCCACACGATGCTGTCTGCGCTGTTGCCAGAATGGCTGCGTCTCCTGAAGGCTCTGCGTGGCAGGGACCAAAGGCGGGGGCAAGGGGACATTCCCACCGCACGCGGAGCCTCTCCACTCACTGGGTATGGGGGCTCCGACCTCAGGAGCAGGACTGCTGTGTCCCGCCTACAGAGTGGCACTCACCTCCCCACCCGGTCAGGCCAGTCTTGGCTCCTGGCCTTAGGGCACCTCCTCGTGCCTGCCCTGTTGAGGTCAAGTGCTTGCCACCAGGGCAGGAAATTTCTCGCTTGCCCACCCAATATACCTCCTTCTAAAGGCTCCTAAAGGTTTTCCTTCAGGAGGGCAGACAGCCCAATGTCTGTGATCCGGAATTTTTTTCTCATCCAAGGACTCGGCCTTCAAGGCTTCAGTGGAATCTGGACTCGTGTGTGCAATTTCACATGTATGGGCTCGTCTGCATCCTTCGTCCTGACTGTGCTTTTTGACAGCTTCTCAAAGGGACCATGACCCCCGCCAGGTTAAGAACACAGCAGTAACGAGGTGCTGCTGAACCACCCCCAGAAGGAATCCTGTAGCCCCACCTGGGTCATTCAGTAATCCCACCCAAACCAGTGCTGTAAGTTTTCCCCTCTATACTTTAGGGGTCCACTCAAGGTCATGAGGTCACAGGGCAAAACTGCAGCGTCACCCCCACGAGGCCCCAACACAGAGAGCACCGTACCAGCCGGAAAACGTGGATGTCTTGGTTTCTGGTCACCAGATGTGCATTCTTGGCTGTGCATGTGGCCGTCTCCAGCTTGTCCCCCGTCAGCATCCAAACCTGGAATCGCAGCACAGGGGGGCCTCCTCTTTGTAAGTGGTCAAGGCCAGCCCGGAGCCCGTGTCAGCCCCGGTCCCCAAGAACACCGAGCTAAACTTGATTCATTCCATTTACCTCGAGGCTCCCGGTGTCCCCAGCACAAACCACGGGGATACCCCACTTGGGGGGCTCGAGGACCCCAAGTGACCACTGCTGGTGGCAGCAAAGGCTGGTACGATACTTGCAGAGAAGCATTTGCCCATGTGCTTCAACAGACACCACGAAGCTTGGCCTCTGACCTCATAATCCCCCTTCCGGAAATCTCTCTAAAGGCAATAAATAATCTCAAAGAAGGGGAAGGCGGTGTGGGTGAGGGGTCACTTCCGGGTCCTACAGGAAACACTGATTTATCACGTCGCATCCGGTCTTTCTACGCGGTGGGTTAAGCCAACGGTCAATGCGCCAGGCTCCTCCACACCTCCTAAGACGTCGTTCTGCATTTTGCCGCCGTGAGCCCAGAGAGGGGAGCGGCTTGCCCCAAAGCCACACAGCTAGTTCCGGTCCCGACCAGGCCCAGAATCCAGGTCTTCCAAGTGTAAGCGGAATACGCTTCCCGCTCTGCTATGTCCACACATCAGCTGAGTGTTCTCCCAGAGTCACTGGACAAAGCGCATGCTGGCAGTGGGGAGGTACAGGAAGGAAAAGAGCAACGGTTTCCCGAGCGTTCACCGTGCTAGGTACCCATCAAACACACTGTCCACGTTTAGCACACGTGGCCTTCACGGTAACTTTATAAGGCAGGACACGGAGCGCCGAGAAGCCACTTGCCAAGGATCGCCGAGGCAGTCGGTGGAGAAATCAGATTCCAACCCAGGCAGTGAGACAGGCGGGCCCTTCTGGGGGCCCTTGCCCCTGGCCCGGCCCCTGGTGGCTGTCAGCCCCTCCTCTCAACGTCCCATCTGCCCATAAAGATAATATCCTTTTAAGCGACCCCAGCTTGGTGCCAGTTTTCAGGGTCTGCTGTATGAAAGCAAACACCGGGGGCGGAGCTGGGAGGCTCAAGTTCTAGAAACCCATGGAAAGTCATTGGTGCACCACATGACTGATGTCCCACGAGGGGACGACAGGGGGGCATGTGTGGGTAAGTGCCCAGGCCTGAGCCCTAGGACCTTCTTGCCTCGCCTGGCCCCACCTGCTGCATCTGGGAAGGGGCTGAAGTAGCCATTGTCCAAGTTCCGACACGTTCCGGCCTGTGAAAGAGCTTTCCGCTAGACCGCGCCTACAGAGTCCCTGGACGCCTCGCCCCTGTGCTCCCTTCCCCCTCCCGTCTGACCAGGGAAAGCAGGAAGAGAAGTCCAGTCCACAGTGGGAACAAAACACCCCTCCTTCTGGAGACAGCGGCCTCGGGGAGGAGCAGCTGAGGATGAAGCCAGAAGCAGGAACCAGAATATTCCACCACCCGGAGAGAAGCGGCCTCAGAAGTTGCCAGTGACAAAGTTAAGCACCAGCCCTTCCGACTTCGGATGGCTCTTCCGAAACTGGGACGTGGCTGACAACTCCCTCGCCAGGGACCAGGTCTGGGGGCCAAGGACACGTGACAGAACCCGGTTCACGGTGAAACGTGCGCCCTCCCCGCTCATGTGGCCGGAGCTCGGCCCCTACTGTGGCCCTGCTCACAGGAGCCTGTGCCGCGTACTGGCGGGGGACGCAAGGGAGAGCTGCTTCTGGGCAAACATGACACGTTTCCAGGAGCTTCCAGCCAGTCAGGCTGCTCGGCTGGGGTCCTCTGAGGTGTAGCCTGCTCCTCTGACGCCCTCTACTGGCCTCTCCGGATGAAACTACCGGATTGTCGGGTTGGGGTTTTTTTTCCTTTCCCTTTTGGACCCCAAACAGCGTAATAAATAGGGCAGTTTGAGGTGCGGGCGGTTACTCATTCACCCAGAACAGCAGCAGACGGCTGGCCGTCCGGTCACTCAGCGAGAAGGTACCGAACACCCCGAGCATCTGGACACAGCCTGGCCCTGAGGGATACGGGGCTGCACGCAGCCGCGCCTTCGGGGGGCCCGGTGTGGCCTTCGGGGCAGGGCTGGAGGAGCGGGAGGGACGCAGCGGTCCAGGCGAGACAGGGCTCTGGGTCGCTGCCCATGCACTCCACTCCTCGTTCCTCCCTCGCTCCCCCCGCCCCCCGCCCCCCTCCCCTCCTCGTGTCTACACCCGCGGCAGGATGATTCTGAAGCTCGCTCCCACAAGGCGGCAGCCGTTTCAGCGGCCGGGTCCCAGGCAGGTGCTCCCTACCTTGATGCCCGCGTTCCTCAGGGTCTCCAGGGTGGGCCTCACGTCCGCCTGCAGCTGGTCCTCCACCCCCGTGAGACAGAGCAACCCCATTTCCATCTCCAGGCTCTCGATCACCGTGGCCACTTTGAGGGAGCGGTCGTGCACGCTCAGCTTGGCCTGGACGTAGCGGGCCTGGGACACGGCAGGGGACACACGGTCACTGCTGGCGGTGGGGAGGGGGCCGGGCTGACCGCCGCCAGGAGTAGGACACCAAGGGGGGACCCCGGCGCGTGGCTGGACCTCAAACGGATGAACCGAGGCTCCCAGCCTCCTTCCAAGTTGATCAGCCCAGACCTCGGACGGGCCCTGACTCCACCCTTTCCTCTACACTTACCTGGCTGGGCAACTTCCAGCAAGTTGCTCAACTTATCTGAGCCTTAGCGGTTTTCACCCAGGAAGCAGCAGTAACAGCCCCCACCTCGCTGGGTTGTTACAAGGACTGGTACCCTCAAGATCTCCCACACACAACGTGCCCTTCGTGACCAAGAATCCCCGATCACTGGGTTTTCTGAAGACAAAGTCCCACCTCCAAAGACCACCGACCCAACCCTTCTGTTTAGCCACTTTCCAGGGGTGGTAAAGACATGGAAGAAAATCAAGAATCCCCTAAGGAGCTGATTCAAACACATGCCTTTAAACATGAAAAGACAGTAGAATTTATCAGGGCTGGAACTCTTGCTAAAGAAAACTTTACAAAGAACTCAAGCACATGGAAGAGACACCATCAAGCACAGCTTCTCTGGGTGAAGCGTGACAAGGACCCCAGAAGCCTGTCCCCAAACACCTGTCTCTCCCTTTCGGTCCTACGCACATGCATGCACTTGGCTTTGTGCCAGGCCTGGGGATACAAGGGCCCTTCCCCTCAAGGAACATGCAATCCGCGGGACAAGAGGACGATAAACCAGGCATATTTACGCTGGAGCCCCTAAGCCGTGAAAGTCAACGATCTAGTTAAACTCTTTTTACAGCTCAAAAACCTGAGGGCTCCAAGGGGGTGATTCATTTCAAATTTTCCAGAGGGTGAACTATGTGCCAGTGACCACCCTAAATGTTAGGATGTGACAGGAAACCCGACTGACCGCCTCTGCTCTAGAAAAGATTTTATTCCCGAAAGGAGGTATTAAGAAGAATGTTAGATGTAAACATATAAACGAGTCCATTCTAGATGGTGATTAGTGCAGTGAAGAAAGCTAAGCGGGGTGGTGGACGGCGAGTGGTGAGGTGGGGCTGCCTTAGATGGGGAGTCCGGGAAGACTTCTCAGAGGAGGCGGCATTTGAGCAGAGACCCAAAGGAAGCGAGGGAGCAGGCCAGGGAGGTCTGTGCAGGAAGGGAGTTCCAGGCAGAGAGAACAGCAAGTGCAAAGGCCCTGGGACAGAAGTGAGCCTGGGGTGCTCAGAAAGGACATCGGCATGGCTAGAGCAGACTGAGCGAGGGGCAGACGAAGAGGAGATAGAGCCAGAGAGGGGAAGACGTACGGAAACTGCAAAACACAATGGAAAGATCACAGGACCACTTACCTCAAAGTCTTGATATTGCTCCTCTGCTAGAGACTTCTTCGCCACCACGAGAACCCGCAGTCCTTCTCGGGCCATGTTTCCACACTGAAAAGCAGACCGCAGTCGGTGGAGAGCCACACTCAGGGCCTTGCCTCCAAGCCCCTGACTCTCGCGGAGGAAGGCTGGACGCTAATGTGGACAGGCCCCTACCAGGGGCAGAGACAAACCGGCCAATCCAAACATCGCTTTCCCCTAAAGCAACCTTCCCTGAAGCAGACCTTCTAAAGGGAGATTGCAACACGGCAGCCTGCAGGCCAACCGTGGTCTACGCATAGGTTTTCCTTTGACGGGCACAGTACATGTTTCAAAAGCTAAGTCAACATTGTAAGACTTCACAGACAAACCTGGATCTGGCTTGTTGGGAAAAAACCAAACCTCTGACACAACCATGCATGCTCTCCCAAAAGACCACAGCCAACGATGGATGAAAAGCGGCTGCTTCTACGTATTCCCAGAAAACAGCTGTCAGGTGAAGAATATTCCGATAGGCTTAACACACAAAGTGCGACCCTGTTGGAAAGACCCCCCCCCCCCGGCCTGTTTTATCTGACTTACCTGCCCAGCCCCTCCTTTGAGTTTGCAAACCCCCTACCTGAAAATATAACATTACTGAATGGAAACTGTGCCTCCCCCCCCCCCACCCCGACCTGGAGCTGAGAGACAAAAGAAAAATGACCCGACAAACCCAAGAGTTTCTTCTCTCCTTGCTGTGGCCAATTCTCCACATCACCAATCAAGATAGGCAGCCCGTGACACGGACCCTCAAGGATCCCCACCCTCCTGCTACCTGCCTCCAGCCAAAAACCAGTGAGGGGCGGACTCTTGAGCCTGGACGTGGGCCCTGCCCCGCTTGAACCTTCAGATGAGACCCCAGTCCCAAGCAACTGCTTGAGAGACCCTGCAAAGGACGGCCGGCCAAGCTGTGGACAGATGCCTGGCCCACAGAATCCATGAGAAATAAAACTGTGTCGTTCTAAGCTGCTACGTTTGGGGGTGATGTGTTACACAGCCACAGACAACGAGCACAGAGACCCGTGTTACCACACCACGCAAGGCCTCCAAGACATGCCTCTGCGGTTCTCGCTCCCCACACCCCACGTACCTCTTCCTCCAGCCAGTCATTGTACTGCACGATCCCAGCCATGACAACATCCGCTCCCTTCATGTAAAACGTGATCTCTCCCGTTGACTCGTCCTAGAGGGGGGGGGGGGCCCGGTGGAATGAATACCCAAGAGGAACACCCACTTTCTGCTCCAGTACCCACCTCCCATGACAGATGGCATACAAACTCAGCGGACGCCGATGTTTTGTCACTTGGCCAAAGATAAAAAGCCAGAAGGGGGCGGAGGGGGGCGCGGCGCTCACTTGGGGGCAAAGGCCACAGAAAATAGAAGAAAACTCAAAGCGTTTGGAAAAGCATTAAATGAGGAAAGAAAGATCAAAAGGATTTAAGAAGTTTGTTTTTAAAGCTATTACTGTCTCAGCAGAAACAGACTCGCATGCTGTAAGGTCTTTTTTTTTTTTTTAAATGTTTATTCAGTTTTGAGAGACAGAGACAGAGCGTGAGCGGGGGAGGGGCAGAGAGAGAGGGAGACACAGAATCCGAAGCAGGCTCCGGGCTCCGAGCCGTCAGCACAGAGCCCAACGCGGGGCTCGAACTCATGAACCGTGAGATCGTGACCTGAGCCGAAGTCGGATGCTTAACCGACTGAGCCACCCAGGCGCCCCTGTAAGATCATCTTTAATTTACACACAGGACTGCCAGGATCACCCAACTGTGGTCTACCCAAAAAGATGGGGAAGTAAGGTACTTATCCCAGAGCGGGGTTCTCAGTTTTGGCATCGTTCACATATGGGCTGGGGAATTCCTTGCCGTGGGGGCTGGCCTGTGCATTCCAGGACCTTCTACAGCGTCCCTGACCCGTCCCCACTAGAGGTCGGCCACACCCCCATGGGGACAGCCCAAATGGCTCCAGACGTAAACAAATGTCCCCCGGGGAGCAAACTGCCTTCACTGAGAACTGCTAATCCCGATCATTCCAGACCCGCGTCTACTTGAGGACTTGGAAGCCATCAAATAACCCAGATTTTTGTTCACACTGACCAGCTTTTCGGGGGGGGGGGGGGGGGGGTAACACCACGGCCCAGGCGTCAAAGGCTTAGACCCGACACCGGCTTTCAGCTGTGTGCACTTGGGACCTGCTGCTTCTTTTCTCTAAGCCTCAGTTCTCTCATCTGTAAAACAGGAACAACTCTTACCACGCAGGCTGTTGGGGCTTAAACGAAGTCACCTACACAGAGCACGCAGCCAAGGGCCAGACACACAGAAAACGCCCGCTCAGCGTGATCAGCCCGCTAGGGTGACGGTAACTCTGTGCGTCCCTCAACCGCACTGTGTGTGGGGACCAAGGCCTCGCCCAGTGGTTCTCAACGGAGGGGATTTTGCATGGGGCAGTATCTGGAGACCTTTTTGGCTGTCACAACGAGGGGGTGACTACTCCTGGCATCCAGCGGATAGAGGCCAAGGATGCCGCTGAGAGCCCCAGGGTGCACAGGACAGCCACAACCAAGAACCATCTGGCCCCAGTGTCAACAGCACGGAGGCTGAGGAGCCCTGGCTTCAAGGAACAATGGCTCTGAGCCCTGGTTCTTACTCTGTGACTCCTTCCTCGGGAGCTCCCACCACGGGGGGGGGGGGGCCTGGGGGGGAAGAGAGGGGTGAGGGAACAGAGCATGGCCATTACCACCTCATGCCTCAATTTTCCTCCCCCGGGAAAGCCTGTGAACGCGTTAACTAAACACGAAATAAATACCCAGGGCCAAATTAGTGGTACACGTCTCCTTCTTCAGAACAGCTTTCCAGGGCCCTCTCATCGCTGATAATCTTTGAGAACTACATGCTTGCTCACAAAAGCGCCCGCCGGCCACGAACAGGCACCTGCGTCTCTAAAGCCAGCAGCAGCCCATGCTTCACCTCTGACGGATCCCACACACCCACGCCTGCTTGTGACTCGGGCCAGAGAGAGCCGTGGGGTCTGAGCACGGAAGCATCCCGGGGCTTTTTTCCCTCTTGCCTCAACCCGAACGGTGCCTGACAACAGAGCCGTAGGAAATAGCGTCCCCTCCCCAGTTTCCTCTACTGCGAAGGGCGCTCTGGAGGGCGCAGACGGCTCGTCCAATTCAAACACTGCACCGACTGTCTCCTCCCGTTACTCACTTCCTCCCACTCGGTTCATCACAAGGTTACCTCGCTCCCATACGATGGCGAGATCACGCTGTACGTTTACGGAGAGCTGCCAGTTGCGCGGCATTGTTTTGGGGCCTCATCTTTTTCCACTGTGGTCTCATCCTGGCCCCTGTTCAAAGGCCTCTTCTATGCAAACAATGACAAGGGTCTGATCTACAGCACCGATCGGCCTCCGTCGTTCCACGTGGGACGGGCTGGGGGAGGGCAGTGGAACATCTACACACAACAGAAATAAGGCGGGCGACGGCAGCCTTCCTTTCAGAGACACAAGCGCACGAGCCCCCAAGGAAACCCCCAGAAGACAGAGATGCACGCCAGGGAAGGACTTTGCCTGCAAGTCCCTGCCAAGTGCCATCCAAGAGCTCGCACGCGTCAGGAGGGCTGGTGAGCAAGGTGAGTGAGCCCGTAACTGCCAACAGTCACCAAACCAAGATGTGTCACGGCGGAGCTGACATTCCCTCACCTCAGGTGACCGGGTGGGTATTTCCAAATAACCAGACAGGATATCTGGGTGCATGAGAACTACGTTTGGGGTGGGTTATTCTTCGTGAGGAGGCGTCTTGGCCTCCACCTAGGAGAGGAGGTCAACCCTGACTTGGGACGACCAAAATGTCTCCCAACTTTTTCGAATGTCCCCTTGGGGGCAAAATGACCCCAGGGCGAGAACGGCTGCACTAGAAGAGTTTAGGGAGGTTTCTGGAGAATGGAGAACCTGTCCACTTGCCCTGACGGCTGATTTCCACGGGTCAAAGGCAAGAATAAGGAGGGAGACAGGTCAGAAAACAAAACTTAGCAAAAATACTCATGTCAGTAAAGCCAGCCTAACAAAGACAGATGCTCACAGACTGACTTTTAGTAGTGAGAAATGAAAAATGTGCAGTATCTGAGAATATTTAATCAAATAATGGTATATTTTTTCAACAAAACACCACGCATGCATTAAAATCATAAAAATCACACTTTACTAATATGAGAAAATTTCCACCATCCATATTGTTCAACAGGGGGAAGAGTTTAGAAAGCCTCATGTGACGCTCAATGCCAAGTTCATACAAATGCGTGTGGGTATTTACACTCGTATACGCGTAGAAAAAAACTAAAAGGGAAAGTCTCTGAAGAGGGATGAATGGTTGGTCTTTGGTGGTGAAAACAAAGAACAATTTGAGCTCTTGATATATGTATCTGTTCTGAATGCTTTAATTCAATGTCGAGTTGGTTTGTTTTCCATAACCTTGGAAGGGGGGGATGCTATTTTAAAATAATGATAGATTTAGGGGCGCCTGGGTGGCTCAGTCGGTTAAGCATCCGACTTCAGCTCAGGTCAAGATCTCACGGGTCATGAGTCCGAGTCCCAAATGGGGTTCTGTGCTGACAGCTCGGAGCCTGGAGCCTGCTTCAGATTCTGGGTCTCCCTGTCCCTCTGCCCCTCCCCCAATCATGCTTTGTCTGTCTGTCTCTTTCTCTCTCAAAAGTAAACATTAAAAAAAAAGTTTAATGATAGATTTTTCCCATCCAGTAAGTATCCCCTACTTCAAGGTACAGGGCCCTGTTCTTGCTGTGAGAAGATGTGGACCCACATGTCATAAAATAGGACGTGTATCTGGGAATGAAAGCCCTTCACAGCTAAAGGAAGGGCGGATATATTGCTCACTTATCCTAGAACGGCTGATACCGGGTACTATCTGATGATGATTCAGCTCTTGAATGACTTCAGCGGAGACCCCGGTCCTAGAACTTGAAAAAATAAAGGCTGGAACAAAAGCGATTCCGGAGGCGATTAATGACTCTGATTCCCCAGGAAACACCCACACACACGATCCGTGCTGCAGCTGCCAGGCCACGTTCTTGACATCAGATGTGTGCTCAAGATACAGTCTAGAAGCCATGGGTCAGACCAAGTATGGGCCAGTGAGAAAAGCAGCAGCAGCATGGGAGAAAAAGCTCCCCTCCCACCCAAAAGTTGCAATCAGGGACATAAAAATGGCTTAAAATGTGTCATTTTCAAAGCACATTCGGGGCCCCTAGGTGGCTCAGTCGGTTGGGTGTCCGGCTTTGGCTCAGGTCATGATCTCACAGTCCGTGGGTTCGAGCCCCACATCGGGCTCTGTGCTGACAGCTCAGAACCTGGAGCCTGCTTTGGATTCTGTGTCTTCTTCTCTCTGCCCCTCCACCACTCATGCTCTGTCTCTCTCTCTCTCTCTCAAAAAATAAGTAAATAAATGTTAACAAAAATTCAAGGCACATTCGGGCTGTGTCACTGGGTCATCAGAACAGCAGCTCATGGAGCTGTTTCTTCTGTGGCTCCCAATGACCCCCTACTTCCTCCCAATGACCCCTAGTCCCTCCCATGACCCCTACTTCCTCCAAAGACCCCCCACCCCCTCCAATGACCCCCACCCCCTCCAATGACCCCTACCCCCTACAAAGACCCCTACCCCCTCCAATGACCCCTGCCCCCTCCAATGACCCCTACCCCCTCCAATGACCCCTACCCCCTCCAATGACCCCTGCCCCCCCTCCAATGACCCCTGCCCCCTCCAATGACCCCTGCCCCCTCAAAAGACCCCTGTCCTCTCCAATGACCCCTACCCCCTCCAGTGACCCCTGCCCCCTCCAGTGACCCCTGCCCCCTCCAGTGACCCCTACTCCCTCCAATGACCCCTACCCCCTCCGATGACCCCCACTCTCTCATACTCCATGCCCTGGTGAGACCCACTCCCACTGAGTGGGGGTTGGACCCTGTAACCAGCTTCTAGTAAGCAAGGCAGAAGCGATGGGAGGCCAGTTCTGACATCAGGTTGCAAAGACTCTGCCCTCCATCTTGCTCACTCTGATGAAGCCCGCCGACAAGGGAGCTGACCTACGGGGAGGCCGGTGGAACAGTGAACGAGGGTGGCCTCCTACCAAAAGAGCGGAGAACTAAAGCCTTCCGTCCAAAACCGCAAGGAGCCGAATCCCACCCACAGCACTGATTTTATCTGGTTTTCAGCTGGATCCTGCCCCGGCTGAACCCCGGATGACAGCGGCCTGTGACAAACCACAGGCCAGAGGACCCAGCGAAGCTGCACCCAGATCCCTGGCCCACAGACCCCGTGAGATACTACCTTCTACCGTTTTATACCGCTAAGTGTGGGGAAATCTGCCAGGCAGAACACACGACACAGTACTCCAGCATTACTAGGGGTGCTCCACAAGCTTTTCGATGCCCCACTCACCACACCCAAACTCCCAGGTCGTAGTGGTTAAAGAGCCTGGACTTGGGGGCCATATCGCCTGGGGTCCAGCCCCAGCTCCGCCATTATCCAGCTGTGTGAACGTGGGGAGAATGCTGAGCCTCCCTACCCTTCCATTTTCTCCTTTGTCAAATGCCAATCAAAATGGTACCTACCTTGTTGGCTTATGCTAAGGCTTAATGAGTGAGTTTCTGGAAATCCTTTAGAACAGCCGCTGGCACACAACGAGCATCATTAAACGCTACCTGTCATCACGTCATTGCTGTTCCTACAGCCGAAACCATCCCTACTGTCGCTGGCACCTCTGCTCCTAATTACCCTGATCGCTAAGTACTCACACTACTGTTACCAACTTACTATAATAGAACCTACAGCTCTTTGATCTTTCAGGCATAACACACTTGGGTACATCAAGGTAGAAGGGAGTCTCCTTTCTTTTAAAGACCAAACCAAAAAGAGGAGTCACATTCCAAAGTTGCCCAGGATTGAGCAGGGTTTTACCCCAATCAAGCCGAATAATGTGGAAAACCTTACAAATACCAAGGAGCCATCCCAAGACCAAAACAGATCTGGATGGGATGAAAGTGATCTGCACTTTTAAAGCTCCCTTGGAGCGCCTGGGTGGCTCAGTCGGTTAAGCATGTGACTTCAGCTCAGGTCATGATCTCGCGGTCCATGAATTCGAGCCCCGCGTCAGGCTCTGTGCTGACAGCTCAGAGCCTGGAGCCTGTTTCAGATTCTGTGTCTCCCTCTCTCTCTGACCCTCCCCTCTCACTCTCTCTGTCTCTCTCTCTCTCTCTCAAAATAAACAAACATTTAAAGCAATTTAAATAAATAAAAATAAAAACGTTTTAAAACTACAATACCCACAAAAACATGGATGAATCTTACAAATATAAATTTGAGCAAATGTACTCAAACATGAAAAGGAAACTACTGCATGATTTCTATAAAGAAAAAATCTCAAAAAAGAGATTAATCCGTGGTAGAAATCAACAGAGTGGTCATATCCCTGTGGGGAGAGAGAGGGATGTAGGTGACCAGGAAGGGGCACAACGGAGTTGCTGGGGTAAAAATGGGTGGGATTCTGATCTTCGCTCTGGATGCTGGTGACGTGGGTGTGCTAACTTTGTAGACACCTGAGCTGCACGCTTATGATGTTTGCACGGTTCTCTGTGTAGGTTATACTGCAATACAAGTTTCCAAATGTATAACAACACAATTTGAAATAAATATGACAAAATGATGCTGCTGAACGATCGCTGTATTTTCCCGATAACTTCAGTGACCGTACGAATGAAAAACCATTGAAAATACTGAATTACAACGAGGATGCCAAGGCCACTCAGTGGATAAACAACGGTCCCTTCACCAAATGGTGCTGGAACAACGTTTGCACACGTGCGAGAGGATGAAGCTGAACCCCTACCTCACACCATATACAAAAATTAACCCAAAAGGGATCGATGACTGAAAGAGCCAAAACTACAAAACTCTTAAAAAGATACATAGGAGTAAATTTTCATGAGCTTGGATTTAACAGTAAAGTCTTGGATATGACACCTAAGAGCAACAAAAGAAAAAAATAGATAAATTAGGCTTCACCAAAATTAGTAACTTCTGTGAATCAAAGAAATTTTATCAAAGAAAATGAAAAGATGAAAAAAAAAAAAGAAAGTAAAAAGACAATCTAGAGAGAAAGAGAAAATATTTGCAGAGCATCTCTCTGATAAGGGTCTAATAGCCACACTATATAAAGAACACTTACAACTCAACAATGAAGACAATCAAATTAAAAGGCGGGCATAGGATTTGAATACGCATTTCTCCACAGAAGATATAAAATCGGCCAATAAGCACATGAAAATATGCTCAACATCGTTAGTCATAAAGTTAATGCAAATCACAACCTCAGCGAGATACCACTTTGCAGCCACAAAAACGGCTCTCATCAAAATAGTGAAGAAGGAAAATAAAAACTGTTGGCGAAGATGTGGAGAAACCGGAACCTTCCTACATTGCTGGTGGAACGCAAAATGGTGCAAGATGACAGAAAACCATTTGGAGGTTCTTCATAAAGCTAAAAGATGGAATTATCCAGCAAGTGGGTAATGGACCCAGCAGGACCCAGCAACTCCACTCCTAAGTATATACCCCAAAATGCTGAAAAGAGATCTTCAAATCCTTGTACACGAATGCTCAAAGTAGCACCATTCCCAACAGTCAAAAGGTGGAAACAACCCAAGTGTCTTTCAACAGATGCAGCCATAAAAAGGAATGGCGTTCAGGGCGCCTGGGTGGCTGAGTCGGTTGAGAGTCCGACTTTGGCTCGGGTCATGATCTCGCAGTTCATGGGTTTGAGCCCCGCACAGGGCTCTGTGCTGACAGCTCAGAGCCTGGAACCTGCTTGGGATTCTGCGTCTCGACCCTCTTTCTCTGCCCCTCCCCCACTCATGCTGTCTCTGTCTCAGAAATAAATAAACATTAAAGAAAAAAAAAGGAATGGAGTTCCGATGCCTACTACAAAGTGAATGAACCTGGACAACATTATGCCGGATGGGTCACGTGTCACAGGAATGCAGTTACACGAACCATCCGGCGTAGGTAAATCCCTAGAGACGGAGAGCGGAGTGGTGGTTCCGGGACTAGAAGAATGCGGGGCCGCTACTTCATGGGTAGGAGGGTTCCTTTTAGGGTGACGAAGATGTTTTGAAACTTCACGGCAGTCCTAAATGCCACTGAGTTACTCACTTCAAAATGGTTCGCTGATGTCAACCTCACCTCGACAGAGATATGTTGGGTTCAACAAAAGCGTACACAATGAGAAGTGTATTATTACCAAGAAACGCCCCATCTGCATACGTTAGACCTTTCCCTCTAGAACGTTAGACCTTTCCCTCTAGAACGAGGTGAACCAGAAGCCGATCAGCTCTCCGAGGTCTTGTCCGCCTGAGGGACTGATATCGTTTCTGCTCAGGCAATTACATTCTCTTCTGAGTCTGGACAACAGACGTCACGATCAAGAGGGTAGGAAAGGGTTAAGAAAGGACGCGGAGCTACAGGGGCACACGCAGCCAGCCCGCTTGAGTTATTTACTCACTTGAAGTCAGAAGGAGGGTAACTCACCCGCACGATGATGCCCATGCGCTTGCTTTCGTAGGTGAAAGGGAAGATCTGTAAGATGGTGAAGTTCAGGATCTGGTCGCCAGGGGTCCTCAGCTGCATGGAAGACTGGTCCCGGCCCACCAGGGTCAGCCCCACACTTTCGGTCCACTGTACGAGGGCCACCTAAACGGGACACAGGGTCGAAATCAGACACGCCGCCCAGGGCCCCGGCTCACAGGTCAAGCAAATGAACACAAGGGTGGAACTGGGAGCGGAGACGGGGCACAGGCAGCCACTGGGGCCCCGGGGGGAGGCTGGGCCGGCCCGCGACGGCCTCGGCTCCTCCGGGCCTGCGGGCGCTCCCACCTCCCAGCTGCCCTCGGCGCGGTACAACTCACCTTCTCCTCCGGGCCCAGAGGCAGGCTGCGTGCCCGGGCCGTGGCAGAGGGAACACACAGAGGGTCGGGAGCGACCGCGTCTGCGACACCTGCACGGAGCCCACGGCAACAGGCAGCCCCACGAGTAAGCAACCCGGTAGGTGTCCACGGCCCTTCTCAGCCGGGCGGCTCTGCCGCCGAGGGGACGTGCGGCCACGTCCGGGGACACTGCTGGTGGTCGCAGCTGGAGAAGGGGGCGTGTGCCCGCACCTCCTGGCCTCCACCGTGAGGGGCTGTCAGACATCCCAAACCACAGCAGAGATTTACCCCCCGCCCCAGAAGACAGTCCTGCCTGCGGGTGAGGACCCCGGTCTACACGGAAGAGGAAACCGGCGCTGGAGGAGGCTACTCATTCAGCTGCCAGGCCAGGAGGGCGCTTCCTGGGGGCGTGGCTTCTGTCGCCCCCTGGAACCTTCTCGCAGCCTCAGCGAGACTGGCTTCCCTTCAGGTCAAAGGCGGGGGCCGCAAACTCCAAGACGGGGACCGGACTGGTCATGCAAGAAAGTGAAGAGGGCAGGGTGGGGACGCGCCCGCATCACATCCACAGGGGCGGCGACCCCATGACCCCACGATGCACTGATGGAGGAGGCTACCCCCAAGGGGGCGTGGCCCCGGATGGCCAGAGCTTCTGGTTTCTCGAGAAAAGAACAGAAATCTGGACCTGTGCCTGAGATCTCCCTTTAAATACAAACAATTACTTTGCATCTTTTAAGAGCCTGTGAATCTGCGGGCACCTGGGTGGCTCAGTCAGTTAAGCCCTCGACTCTTGATTTCGGCTCGTCATGATCTCACCGTTCATGGGACCGAGACCCACACTGGGCTGTACACAGACAGCACGGACGGAGCCTGCTTGGGATTCTCTCTCTCTCCCTCTCTCTCTGCCCCTCCTCTGCTCATGCATGCGCTCCCTCTCTCTTTCTCAAATAAATAAACAAACATTAAAAAATAGTGATAAAAATAAAAGCCTGTGAACCTGGCCAGGGGCCTCCAGGAAGAGAAGGAAATACAAGGGGAAAAGGAAAACAACAGACAGGGGAGCTGGGGAGGGGTTGGACAGTGCTGAGTCCCCACCCGGACTTGCCCTTCCCCCCTCCCCCACTGCCACAGGAAGGAGGCACAAGAGAGTATGGAGAGCCCACGGGGTGCCTGACAGACACAGCCTAAATGGCAGGGCCACCCCGCGTGCCCAGCAGAGAGCCCACTGAGCTAAGAATGACCCACTCCACCTGAGTGGATATGAAAAACCAGACTCAGAGAAGCAAGCAAGGTGGGAGGCTCCCGGCTGAAAGCAGCGACAGCCTGACATGGGATCTAATCCTGGGTCTAACAGAAACGGCCAACCCCAGATCAGCTGGGGGCCTGCCCTACAAGCACAGGGGCCTAGACTGGGGTACAAGTTCATCCTCAGTGGTGCCTGGCCGCACTCAGGCATCCACCTGACACACTGTCACCGGCAGAAAGTTGAGACGTGCAGCAGGCAGCATAACGGCCCCCAAAGATGCCGACAACCTAATCCCGGGACCTGTGAACAGGTTACCTTACACGGCCAAATGGCCTTGGCAGGGGTGATGAAGGTTAAGGACCTGGCCATCAGGAGCCACTCGTGGATTATGCAGGTGGGCCCAATGTAATCATAGGGGTCCTCAAAAGGCAGAACTTTCCTGGCCGCAGCCAGAGAGGAAGTTGAGGGCAGAGGGAGGGTCAGAGAGAGGAGATGGCATCGGTTTTGAAGAGAGAGGCAGGGACATAAACCAAGGAACAGGGTAGCATCTAGCTGCCGGGAAAGGCAAGGCAACAGATTCACCCCTGGGGCCTCCGGGAGGAACAGAGGCGCCCCGGCCGACTGGTGAGCCCTGGATCGGACCTCTCACCTACAGGACTGTGATAAATGTGTAGTGTTTCCAAACAGCAGAAGTGCAGTAATTTGCTACAGCCAACGACAGGAAACGCACACAAGACGCTTCCAATTTTAATGCCCAACAAGCCGCCATTTTATTCCAAACCAAGCCCGAGAGGATGGAGTCTAGAAAAGGTACGCCCCCCCCTTTCTTCTTATAAAATGTAACTTTTAGGGAAGGAAAAGAAGGCAGCTTTTAGGACAGAGCAGACCTGGGGAGTGACAGAGGGTGACAGAGAAAGGGGTACCCAGGAGGTGCTGATTCTGAGATGCTTTACTAACTTTCAGCTGGGTGGTGGGTCACAAGGGGCCATCACTGTGTAAGTAACTGTGCAGTATTTCAGTGTCCCTGCAGGGGCAGAGGGCACTGAGAGTCACTTTCCCGGGGGATCACAGTTGCCCAAGCTTCTGCCTCACCAGGATGCTTCCGGAGCTCCCCCTTCCTTCTACCAAGAGATTCTGCACAGGCAGACACCTGCTACTCCGTGTTTCGGGAACCCCCAGGCTCTCCTGGGCTGCCCTACTACTCCCTGGAGCGGGGAGGGGCGGGGGGGGGGGGGCACAGATCAAACCAGGGTTCTAGCTCCGCTCTGCCCCCCGTCCCCACTCCCTCCAGGTGGCTTCTTTTCCATTTCTGTCCCAGCCCTAAACATTCTGTGTATGCATCCCTCGTGGGTTCTGCTCAGATACCTAACTGGCTTTCTGTTGTGGCCAGTAACTGGATTTATGCTGGAACAAGAGGTTTGTCTTCAAGAAACTCTACTCGGCTCGAATTATGTCAGAACAAGTCAACCAGGATTCCCATGGACTAGCTTTCCCCTCTGACCGACAGAAGATACCGTCACACTGACCTCCTCCTGCAAAGAAAGGGCTAGTCTAGCAATGACTGTTTGTTGTCTTGTTTGCTAATAGTCTGCATCAGTCTTTGAAAAAAACCATTCATTTACTGGTCTGAGTCAATGACTCTTTCCATAGGGCTTGTCTTACCTGCAAACAATCATCTCTCCAAGTCTAAAATGATCAGTGAAGATTGGACACACACAAAATGATCGCATCTCCACGTACACTGTTTATAGGGTGACACGTGTGATGGGCAATACTTCTATCTCCTACTTTCTCTCTCTCTCTGTACCACGGAAATATCTTCCTCATGTACCTGCATTTCTTTTCATTTTTTAAAAAAAAAATTTTTTTAACATTTATTTATTTTTGAGACAGAGACAGACAGAGCATGAACGGGGGAGGGTCAGAGACAGGGAGACACAGAATCCGAAGCAGGCTCCAGGCTCCGAGCTGTCAGCACAGAGCCCGACGCGGGGCTCGAACTCAGAAACCATGAGCTCATGACCTGAGCCGAAGTTGGACGCTGAACCGACTGAGCCACCCAGGTGCCCCTCTTTTAATTTTAAGTAAACACATATCTCAACTCAACATATTACAAATACATAGGTACACACGAGCCAAAAAAACCCTAAGTTTACATCCTCCTTCACACACCGATTCTGTAACAAAGAAAAATTCTTCTCGAGATGCCTTCAACCGTGACTGCCAGTGAAAGGGGTTTTTTTCATTCTTGTTTTCAAGCTGCTGCTACACCACCCCTCAAAAACCCATTTCATTGTTCTGAACAGACGTGAAAGGTCAGTGGTAGTGGGCTTCATGGAAATGCATTAACTCCCCTAAAGCCTGCTCTTAACTACAATGGGAAGAATGCGGAACCGGCAGTGGCTTCCAAGAGCACGTGGCAGTTCCCACCTGGGCCAGCCCAGCCCCCTCGCCAGGGACCCTCAGGGCTGTACTGGAGGGACAGCCGGTCTGTAATTCTGAAATGGTGAGCACTGACAAGTGCCGCTGATGGGTGAAATACGCCTGTAGGCAAACATCTTCCAACCTCGACTTCTTCTGCAGCGACGCCCTCAGGGGAGCGAAGGAACGAGCCACCACCAGGCTTGCTGCTCCCCACGCTGGGTCCAACCTCCTCATTAAAACCTCCCTGGTCTCTCTGGGGACCGGTGCCCCCAGGACCTGAGCCCTACCAAGGGGGCGGGTCACTGATTCTCACCTTCCGCTCTCTGGCCCACAGCGTTAGTCTGAAGCTCCTTTCTAACAGAAATCCCCAAGGTCCTACGGAGAAGAGACTGGTTTGGCATTGGGGTGCTCCCCGACCCTTCTCGAATGCAGCAGGGACACACATTTCAGGGGTCAGGAGAGACCAATGCATGTCTTTGCAAAACAAGAGGACATGAAATGAGGTTACTTCTTATCCTGACGGATCCAAACCTCCGTTCAAGAGAATCACTCCATATGGTCCGGTCAGAAAGGATTTGGGGGTCTTGAGTCTCATTGTCCCCAACAGCCAGAAGTCGGGGGGAGGGGGTGCTCTGAGACTTCAGGTCAGAATATCCAGAGGTCAGAGCAGCAGCAGCAAAAGAAACCCGTTAAGGTGAATGATTGAACAAATAAATGAACTCTACCAAATGGAAACGGAGAAGGGGGTGGAAGGCCGGGGAGTGGGGGCTCCTGAGTCGGCCGCGTGTTTTGGTTTGGGCCAGGAAATCAAAAGGACGGGCTGCTATGCTCCCTCCCCAAAATGCCCATCTGAAGAATTCAGGCCAGAACGATCCATGAAAGGGCTTTTTCATCATTTGTGGGTCAGCAATAAACCACCTGTGACAAGTCTTAATAATTTTCCCTTTGTACCTGGGAAACGCGTGCTTGGGAAATACGCCAGGTCAGGCTAAAAAGCCTTGAATTCTTGTCAGGAGTAGGATGCGCAGCCATCGTCAGAGCGTGCGTGAATCTGGTACCTCTGGTGGCCTTCGAGAGGATCAACACCCAGACTCGCAAAGACTAGCCAGGTCGCACTAATCCGGCCTTTCAAGACCATGAATGCATCCAGAGACCTAAGGTATTCTTAATTAGGAAGCTCAATGGACAATGCACTACCGAGGGGGCTGGACAGGGAGCAGACAGGAGTAAGGCTGGCCCCATGGGGGCAGGGGTAAACTGAGGCAGGAGCCACCCCGTTCGGCCAGCCACTGCCCAGGAGAAACTGGGCCCACCATTTCCAGATCTGACCTTTCCCAAGAAAAGCTGACTTTTCTATAACATTAAGTGATTTAAAAAAATATATATATATTGCTGCAGATTTTTTTTTTTTTTTTTTTTTACACACAGCACAGAGCAAACAAAACACTGCCCCTGTTTTATTTATGAATCTTTGGGCAAGATGGTGGTTAAAAGGCCACTCCCCATCCAAGTTTCTTTGATCCTGTACTTGAGATTCAGGCTCCTATCACTTAATCTGATGAAAATTTAGATTTGAAAAGAAAGAATGACATCATCTCCATAAAATCTTAGCCACTCAGAAATAACTTTGCCCTCAAGTCCATTCTGGGCCAACGCTAACAAGAAACGGGACAGAACCGGCCCACCGAACAGCTAATCCCAAGCATAAGTCATTTGATAGGTTTTCTACAGCGTCCCTAAAACATTCCCAACACCCCCTCTCTTCTGAGCAACCAACACCCTATTTCAAGATTCTTACCCCACTGGTTAATAAATAACATTGTCCCAGTGTTTTCTCCTTAAGTTCCTGACCTCTGTTTTCTGAACTCACCCTGGGGCAAAAACAAGGCAGCAGGAGGGCAAAGCCCCACCCACCTCCTAAATCTTTCTCCCTCATTTGCACACACGTCTGAATGCAGTCATTGTCCAACAGCCCGGAGCACAGGTACAAGGAGGCATTTAAGGAAGGGCACCCCTGAGCAATGAATGTGGTCCTGGAGGGAAAAACCTCAGGTCCGCACAAGGGCTGAGAAGGCAGGACCCCAGCAAGGCCACAGGTTTGCCCTTCCCCGGGGTGGTTTTTATCCTCACTCTCTGCAACACAGTTACAAAGATGCAAAACGAGACACCTGGAGCCTTTTACACACACACACACACACACACACACACACACACACACTCTCTCTCTCTCTCTCTCTCTCTCTCTCTCTCTCTCTCTCTCTCTCTCTCTCCGAGATGTGCAGAGATTGAACCCGTCAGGCTATGTCAGGACATCAAAATTTAAGATGGACAGAAGTGGGAGACAAAATGAATAATCTGTGGTGTACCTAAGCAGCAGGAAAGAGCATAGCCATTAAAAATCCTATCACAGGGGGGCCTGGGTGGCTCAGTCGGTTAAGTGTCTTAACCGACTTAGCTCAGGTCATGATCTCACAGTCCTTGAGTTCGAGCCCCATGTCAGGCTCTGTGCTGACGGCTCAGAGCCTGGAGCCTGCTACAGACTCTTGTTTCTCCCTCTCTCTCTGCCCCTCCCCTGTTTGCTGTCTGTCTGTCTGTCTGTCTCTCTCTCTCTCTCTCTCTCTCTCTCTCTCTCTCAACAATAAACATTAAAAAAAATTTTTTTAATAAAATAAAAATCCTATCACAGATGGCTACTGGACAGGGATAAGACAACGTATTACCAGGTGGACAAATCAAGATAGAATGTGGAATGACTAAACATTTAAATTTTAGGTACGGAAGCGAGAGGAAAAATACCAAAATAGTTTTTTTTCTCTAATTGTTTACCTTTTCTATAACAAGCCTATGTTACACTTACAAAATCTGCTGCTCGCTGAGCTGTATCTTCACTGTACTTTTTTTTACGATTTTATTTTTTTAAGTAATCTCTGCACCCAACGTGGGGCTTGAACCCACAGCCCCGAGATCAAGAGTCGCCCGCTCCGCTGACTGAGCCAGCCAGGCGCCCATTCACCATACTTTTCTATCTCCCAGCAAGGTGACACGGGCTCAGGAATGGCCTCCTTGGCAGACTCTGCCATCGATGGGGGGACCTGTGCACGCAGCTCTTTGTTGATCTCTCGTGCTGTAAGAGGGCTGTTTCAAGGTCACTGGAGATCAGAGGAGAAACATACCCTTTTGGTTTGTCTTTCTAAGGACAGGACCCTGGAGAGATGGGTGGTGAAGACAAGGCACTCGGGGGGCTCCCAGAAGTTTTCTTAGCACCCAGTGTGTTAGCTTCTCCAGATAAGACAGAGGGAAGGGATCAAAAAAAACACACTTCACGGAGCCTGGGAGGCAAACAGACCCCGAATGCTGGCTCAGAACAGGCCAGAATATCCAGACGCTCTGGAAGCTCACCCAACGTCAGCCTGAAGCTCCCAACACAGGTGCACAGCACTCAGTAGTGTTTCGTGAGCGACAAAGCACATGCGAGCCCTCCTCCCACGGGCAGAGGAGCAGTATCGCAGTCACAGAACCAGCCCCGGGACGCGGGCTGCCTGGTTTTCGTCTCGCCAGCCACGTGGCCTTGGGGACACCCGTCAGCCAACCTACGCCTCATCCGCTAAACGGGCACCACCGCAGTACCCGTGAGCCGTAGGAGGTGCCCAGAGCACAGTGCCCCTGGCACACCAAGCAGGAACTCGGCAGGTGGCCGTGTCTTACTGTCGTCAGCTCACTGACGATTTGCCCCAAATCACCCCACTAAGGAACCTTCTTGCACTGCTGGTGGGAATGCACACTGGTGCAGCCCCTGTGGAAAACAGGATGAAGCCTCCTCGAAAAGTTAAAAAGTAGGGGCGTCTGGCTGGCTCAGTCGGTAGAGCATGCAACTCTTGGTCTTGGGGGTCGTGAGTTCGAGCCCTCCATCGGGCAGAGACATTAGTTAAAAAAGAATAAAAATAAAATTAAATTAAGTTAAATTAAAAGTTAAAAATAGAACTACTCGGGGCACCTGGGTGGCTCAGTCGGTTAAGTGTCAACTCTTTTTTTTTTTTTTTTTTTTGTCAACTCTTGATTTGGGCTCAGGTCGTGATCTCATGGTCGTGAGACTGAGCCCTGCCTGTGTCAGGCTCCATGACGGGCGTGAAGCCTGTTCAAGATTCTCTCCCCGCCTTTCCTTTCGCCCCTCCCCCACCTGCACACACACACACACTCTCTCTCGGAAAAATTAAACAGAACTAGCCTACAACCAGTAATCACGCTACTGGGTATTTACCCCAAAAATAAAACAACAAAAGAATATACGTACCCCTGTTATTTACAACAGCCAAACTACGGAAGCAGTCCAAGTGTCCACTGACAGATGAATGGATAAAGAAGTGAGATGTGATCTATAAAGAATATCCCACTGTGTGTGCGTGTCTGTATGGAATACGGAGTATTATTCAGCCCTAAAACAAGAATGCAATCTTGCCATTTGCAATCACAGGGATGGAGTGAGAAAGTATAATGCTGAGCAAAATAAGTCAGAGAAAGAGAAGTATCATAGATTTCACTTAGGTGCGGAATTAAAACAAAACAAATGAGCAAGGTGGGGGTGGGAAGAGAGAGAAACAAGCCAAGAAGCGGACTTCTATAGAGAACACACTGATGGTTACGGGAGGACAGATGGATGGGGGTTGGGGGATGGGGATTGAGTACACTTAGGATGAGCAGCGGGTGGGGTCTGAAATTGCTGAAACATTATATTGTACACCTGAAACTACTATTACACTGTACATCAGCTATGCTGGAATTAAAATTAAAAAATTTTTTTAATTCAAAAACTAAGTAAAATGGGGGTGCCTAGGTGGCTCCGTCGGTTAAACACCCGACTCTTGGTTTCAGCTCACATCATGATCCCAAGGCTGTGAGATCAAATCCCACGCTGGGCTCTGCACTGAACATGGAACCCATTTGGGATTCTCTCTCCCCCTCTCTCCACCCCTTCCCCCCCCCGCCGCCCGCCAAAGAAAAAGAAATAAAAATAAAAATAAAATCCCCCCAGTAATCAGGTCAGAATGTGGCAATTAAACACAGCCAGCAGCTGCGATCGGGGGTCTCAGGAGGCCAATGTGATGCCCTCGCCTTCCATGAAAGTCAGCAGACAGAAGGGTCTTGAAATGCCATCGAGAGACGATACGAACCCACGGCAACCCAATGCTTTAGTCAACCTCAGGCCTCTACTGATGTCACACCTCAGTGATGCTCCAAGTACTGACACGCTTTAAAATCAAGAGCTATAGGGGCGCCTGGGTGGCTCAGTCGGTTGAGCAGCCGACTTCGGCTCAGGTCATGATCTCGCAGTCCATGAGTTCAAGCCCCGTGTCGGGCTCTGTGCTGACAGCTCAGAGCCTGGAGCCTGCTTTGGATTCTGTGTCTCCCTCTCTCTCTGCTCCTTCCCCTGTTCATGCTCTGTCTCTCTCTGTCTCAAAAAAATAAATAAACGTTAAAAATATATATATATTTAAAAACAAGAGCTACTGAAAGCAAGGTACAAAAGTGAATCTATAATCTCTAACGTGCTCTTCTTAAATTTTTAAAAATGTGTCAAGGGGCGCCTGGGTGGCGCAGTCGGTTAAGCGTCCGACTTCAGCCAGGTCACGATCTCGCGGTCCGTGAGTTCGAGCCCCGCGTCAGGCTCTGGGCTGATGGCTCAGAGCCTGGAGCCTGTTTCCGATTCTGTGTCTCCCTCTCTCTCTGCCCCTCCCCCGTTCATGCTCTGTCTCTCTCTGTCCCAAAAATAAATAAACGTTGAAAAAAAAAATTTAAAAAAAAAAAAATGTGTCAATAATTAAGGGGTGAGAAAAAATTCTAATATATGCAAAGAAAGATCTCTGCATGAATACTCGGTTATTGGTGACAATGGGCGTCTCAGAGAAAGATGTCCAGGAGGGGGAGGTCTTGTGTAGAGGGGGCAAGATGAAGGTTTCAGGGTAAGAAGGAGACACGCTTCTCATCCTATGACACGAGCATGGGGCAGGCTTGCAGAACATCCTATACGCGATGAGAACTTGTAATTAATCGCTCTGAAATTAGTGAGCTATTCAAGGCATGGCCAAGGCATCGAGAAACTTTCAATCAAAACACACATCACACACACACACGTACTCACAGGGCACATGTGTGTGCACACACAAGCACCCCTACATATATACAAACATGGATACATAAACACACACACACACTTGTTGCAGACAGAAATCCAACAGGAATGTGACAGCCATAGAATTTGGTAACGGATGTGACTTCACTCACTTCACCCTCCTTCCTTCCCTGGGCTACAGGATGAATCTGTACCACAGAAACATGCAATTATGTTTCTACATAGAGACGCATGTGCTTGGGGAAAATCTATAACAATGTAAACTGTAATCTCTACGTGGTGGATAAAATTAATGTTTATCAACTTCTCTTTTGAATCTACATTGTTACTTTTTCTGTAAGGAAGACATAAGTACTTGTGATTTTACATGCCTAAAAAAAGTTGTATTTTGTTTTTTTCATATGAAAGAATTCCTGAAAAAGACAAACGAATGGATCGCAGGGTTGATTCTACCTGCCTTAGGAGAGCACCTCCCTGACCATTCACGCCAAGAAACGAACTCGTTAGAAAAAACTGCATCACGACCACGACCCCTCCACCCTCTCCCACTGCACCCCACCCGTGACGCTGACAAACACCTGGGAAGTGACGGAATGCTGTCCGGGCCGGGCACCCAGGAGCACCTCTCTCTGGCCAGATTAGATCTAGTTCATTTCCGCTGGGAGTTACTGCATGGTGGCAGGCAGGGCCCACCGCCCCTCGGGCTGTAATCAATAGCTGAATAAAGACACGGCAAGCCTTCCAAAGCAGAATGCGCACAGGAAACAAATCTAGGAAATCCTGCTTTCTGTTACAGGAAATGAATCCTACCCCAACTGGTAGAAATTATTCAGGCAGCCTCCAAAGTAAAACGAGTCCTGGTCTCTATGTGGATTCCGTACATGTGACCTTGCCTGGACCAGCAATGTTTTATTGATACAGAATTTCAAAGGTGGGATTCTAGACGCAGCCAAGTCGATGCGGAATCCTACAGGGATTTAGAAACAGTACAGCTTTCTGAAAGATTTTGCTGGAACTAGATTTAGCCTCCTTTCTGCCACCTGGTGTATTTATACACAGAGATGTGTATATTCAGAAGATGCACACTGCATCTTTTGAAATAGTCTGGAAGGCAGGTCAGTAAAATATTAATAGCAGTTACACCTTTAGTTAGTAGGATGACAGTTTGCTTTTTACTTTATCTGTATTTTCACATAATCTGCCATAAACGCAAAATAACTATACGATAATAAATAAAGCTGGGGGGGGGGGGGACACTGACCTCTGTGGAGACACAAAAGACCAAAAGAAAATACCTCTTTTTTTTTTCTTTTTTTTCAATCACTACTCGGAATCTTAGAAAACCAAGAGAGATCTGAATCTGAGTGGAATTTATGAACAGGAGCGGAGAAGCACAAAGCATTCTGTGAAAGATTAACCCTCATGGAAAAGCTCTGCCCGGCCCTAAATCAAATATATCAAAGTTGGGTGGGAACCAGGAGCCTGGGACAGGCGTTGAAGGCCTCCCGTACGCGTGCCAATCAATAGCCAAAATTAGGAGCTCACAGGGAGCGGTACTGATCAGATCGTCATTTCTGAAACTTGTTCAAATGCCAATCCCATTAAACCCCCTCCAAGCTACTGGTCCTCTGCCCGTAACTACCCAGAATCTGGCCCTCTTAGACATCTATTCAGGGATAGTGTCTCCCAGTTCCAGATGGAAAAGCAAGATCAAATAGACTAAATTCGGTGGAGAGATGATGACAGATCTGAAGTTTTTAGTTATTACAGCACAAGTCTGAAGAAATGGGTCGGATCATCCATATCCGTCCTCCTCCCACTTTCCCTCGCTCTACACACAAGGCCCATCTCAGAATCTGGCCAAGGGTTGCAACATCCTTCACCCCTGGAAATCTGGTTCAAATGTCAGTGGTCACGGATGAACTGGGTGCACAGTTGTGCTGTTCCATAAACACCAAGCAGACCACAAGGGGTCGCCTTCCAGGGGCCACAATCCAGTGCCCCCAAGAAGAAGAAAGAAGCTACTGGACAGGGAAAGCCACATCCGAAAGTCCTTTAATTTTTGAAGTTTGGAACAGGTTCTCGTTGTGGTAACCCCGCCCCTCCCCAAACGCCATCAAGCACCAGGCTCACCGATGTTCTCCAATTAGTCTGGACCTTCGAAACATTTCATTTACCAGAGAAGCCCCATCCCTCCCTAAAATGAACAACAAAAACAACCGGAAGCCCTTGTAACGCTGAGGGAAGAGTAAGATGGTTTAAAAATGATTCTAGGAGGCGCCTGGGTGGCTCAGTCGGTCAAGCGTCCGACTTCAGCTAGGGTCATGATCTCGCAGTTTGTGAGTTCGAGCCCCCCGTCAGGCTCTGTGCTGATACCTCAGAGTCTGGAGCCTGCTTCCGATTCTGTGTCTCCCTCTCTGTCTCTCTCTGCCTCTCCCCGGCTCACGCTCTCTCAAAAATAAATAAAAACATTGGGGCGCCTGGGTGGCTCAGTTGGTTAAGCGGCTGACTTCGGCTCAGGTCAGGATCTCACGGTCCGTGGGTTCGAGCCCCGCGTCGGGCTCTGTGCTGACGGCTCGGAGCCTGGAGCCTGTTTCAGATTCTGTGTCTCCCTCTCTCTGACCCTCCCCCGTTCATGCTCTGTCTCTGTCTCAAAAATAAATAAACGTTAAAAAAAAAAATTTTTTTTGAAATAAAAATAAATAAAAACATTTAAAAAAAGGTATTGGGGTACATACACATAATTATAAAAAGCTGTCTTTAAGACTATTCAAAAATTTGGGAAGGAGGGATGATGAAATATCAAGTTTAAAACAGAGGGTATGAAACTCTATGCTAAAATTCCCTTTTCAGTTAAAAACATATGAAAAGATATTGGGGGTGCCCAGCTGGCTCAGCCAGTGACGCATGCGACTCTTGATCTCAGGGTGGTGAGTTCGAGCCCCACAGTGGATGCAGAGATCCCTCAGAAATAAAATATTAAAAAAGAAAAAAGATACTGGAAGATCACACATCAAAAACTTCTTAGTGGCCTCTAGAAAATAACTTAGTAAAATGACTAAGAGTTCGGGTTCTGACAAGACGTCCCCTGGGTGAAAACCCTGGCCGTGTCACTCAGGGGGCTGCCGCAACACGATGAATCAGCAAGGGGAAGGGAAACTTTGCCGCGTTAGCATCTCTGAGAGCAGGACAGGCCAACAGCACGCGCCTCCGTACAACGCGCACTGAGGACAGCGGCAACGACACAGACACGGAGCCTGCCCCGTAACTAAGTGTCAGACCCAAACTAAGGAACGTTCTACAAGCTAATCGCCTGTATTGCTCAAAAGCGTCAGGCCATGAAAGTCCAGGAAAGCCGAGGAGCTGTTCCAGATTTAAGGAGACAAGAGGTGTGACAGCAGAATGCAGTTTGTGTTCCTGGGTTGGATTCTGATGGTGGGGGTTGGGGGAGAAGGGGGGATTCTTTTTTTTTTTTCTTTTTTTTTTTTTTCGTGAAGTAAGTAGAAGCTAAGTCATGGGACAACTGATGACATTTCAATAACCCCTGCAGGACAGAGAATTGTACTGTAGCAATGTTAATTTCTGATTCTGATGAATGTCCTTGTTTTTTAGGAAGAAAAAATAAAACACTTAAAAGCAAAAAAAAAGATTGGGGGCGCCTAGGTGGCCGAGTTGGTTAAGCGTCTAACTTCGGCTCAGGTCATGATCTCAGGGTTCGTGGGTTCAAGCCCCACACTGGGCTCCACACTGCAGTGCAGAACCTGCTTGGGAGTCTCTCTCTCTCTCTCTCTCTCTCTCTCTCTCTCTCTCCCCCTCCTCCCCTGCTCTCTCTCTCAAAATAAATAAACTTAAAAAAAAAAAGGCAAATAAGGATCATGTCTGCAGCTGACTCTTCGAAGGTGAGAGAGACTGATAAAGCACAGGTAGAAAAAGGCTAACATTGGAGGAATCTGAGTGAAGTTTTGGTAAAAGGGGAATTCTAAGTACTAGTTCTTCAACTTTTTTTGTAAGTCTGAAATTATTTCCAGAATAAAAGGTTAAAAAAAAAAATCCAGGTGACTTTAGGCTAAATGTTTAACCTCTCTGTCCTGGATTTTTCTCTTCTGAAAATCGAGATAATAAAAGTATCTCTTAGTTGCCAGAAAGATTAACTAAGATAATACACAGAAAGCACTTCAAATGTGATCTGACGGGTATCAGATGCTCAAGGGAAGTTGCCTATTGTCATCTTTTAAGAACGAGACTGCAAGTGACCCAGTTTCTTCTTATAGTTGTCTGAAGTGTCCAAATTTTCTATCCTGAAGTGTAATGGCTTTTGTAATCAGAATACAAGTTTTCTGGAAGGGAAGGAGGGAGAAGGAAAAAAGACCAGAATGTTCCCTATGCCTGAATCATACTCACGTCAGGAAGGCAAAGAATATATTATTTTCATACTGGCCAAGTGCTCTCCTACACGTATGCAGAGTGCTCCCATCATATGAGACCCCGGGAGGAAAAGCAATTAGGGGCTTGTTACAAAAAATAAAGATCAGCCATGCTACGAGACTCTCTGCTCTTGAACATGGAATCAGATGAGTCCTTGTGGTCCTAGCAAAATAATGTGCTTATGTATAAACAACGACGTGGCTGACGAAACTTCATCAGAACGCTTTAGTGTTTCAAAGGACGCCATCGTGAAAGTACAAAGACAGCCTTCGTAATAGGAGAAATTGCTTGCAAATCATATATCCCATAAGAGACTCTGATCTAGAATATACAAAAAAACCTCTTTCAACTCAACAACAAAAAGACACATAAGTAAAAGGGGGCAAAGGACACTGGAGAGAAGATACACAAATAGCCAAGAAGCAGGAAAAGCTGCTCAGCCTTAGCGGCCATCAAGGAAATGCAAATGAAAACCCCGAGGGAGATTTCACTTCACGCTCCCTAGGATGGCCAGAATCAAAAGGCCCGACAAGGACACATGATGGCAAAGAAGGAGGGAAATTGGAACCCTTACACGTGGTTGGTGGGGATGCAAAATAATGTAGGCACTTTAGAGAGCAGTGTGGCAGTTTCGAAAAGGTCAAACATGTAGTTTTGACATACAGCCCGGCAGTCCTACTCCTAAAGATACGCCAAGAGAAATGAAGATTCTCCAAAGATACACCAAACACTTGTGAAACAAAGGTCCGCGGCGGCAAAAGAATAAAAGAAAAAGAGAAGCAATCCGAAAGTCCATCAACTGACAAACGGATACACAGAATGTAGTATTATCCACACGATGGAACATTATTCGTGCACAGAGAGGCATGAAGGGCTGAGACGTACCGTTGCATGGACGCGTCTTGAAAACAAACGCTAAGTGAGAGAAGCCAGACACACGTGTCACATACTGTAAATTTCCATTTGTGTGAAACGTCCAGACTCAGCAAATCCGGAGAGAGAGAGCTGGGGGGGGGGGGGGGGGGGGGGGGGGGGCAGGAGTCCAGGAGAAGATATGGGATGGAGCGCCTCCTTTAAGGGTGATAAAAAACGTTCTCCCCCAATCGCGTAATGGAGGCCTCAGGCCGCGAGGATACTAAATGCTAAATGGGTAATTGTATGGCATGTGGATTGTATCTTAATAAGGCTGATGTTTTTAAAAAAGGGAAGATGTGGATTAAACGGGACCCTTATGTGCTGGCCAGCTGAATCACAAACAACACCTCTTTGCTATTTGTGCACTTGGGATGGATCTTTTTTTTCTTCTTCTTCTTTTTTTTAATGAAGTACTCTGAGTATCCTCATTGATTTAAAAAAAAAAAATTTTTAATGTCTATTCAGTTTTGAGATAGATAGAGACAGGGGGTGGGTGGGGGAGGGGCAGAGAGAGAGGGAGACACAGAATCCGAAACAGGCTCCAGGCTCCGAGCTGTCAGCACAGAGCCCGATGCGGGGCTCGAACTCACGGACTGTGAGATCATGACCTGAGCCGAAGTCGGACGCTCAACCGACCGAGCCCCCCGGGCGCCCCACGTTTGGGACATATCTTAAGTCCGAGAGTGTTTCCTCTAGGGGGAAGGAAGTTCTGCATGCGTGTGAAAGTGTGTTTCCCTGGCAGGGCCGCGTCACCCTGGCTCGCGTCTGCTCACAGGTGGCTCCCCGGGGAACCCCACGCCCGGCGTGTGGAACAGAGGCGCACGGCGTCTCTCGGCGCCTCGCCACGCCTGCCGGCGGCTTACCTCGTCCGGGCTGGAGGCCTGGTACACGCGGCAGGAGTCTTCATAGCGCTTCTCAGCCTCGGCCTGGTCGGTCGCGCCGTTGGACTCGTACACGGGAGTCACGTTGTGGCAGAGGGCGATGGCCTTCACGGCCTCGTGCACACGGCTACTCATGGTCCGCCGCACCTTGGTGGTGAGCGTGGGGCCCTTCTGAGCAGGCGGGTCCTGGGATTGCTACAGGAAAGACAAAAGAACAAGGAGGATGACTGGAGACACAGAAGGGTCTAGAAAGTGTGGAAGAGCAACCATGTGGAGACACTGCTTTTCTCCGCGTGGCTTCGATGCACAGCGCTCAGACGACATCTGCAGTGACACTGCGCTCAACGGCAAGTAATTTTCAGGAGCCCGATCATTTACAGCAAAACGGAGGAAAAAATTACAATTCAGGGGATGAGGGTCATTCTACCCGTGAACAAGTGAATCCGTCTTCCTTTCGGTGGCATCAGGGCCTCTGACAGAGCGAAGCCCCCACTGCGCTGCAGGCGAGGCCGGTGAGGTCAGGGCCTCTCAAGCTGGGCGCTACCGACACGTGGGGAAGATGATTCTCTATTGCAGGGGCTGTCCTGTGCTCTGTATTCTACAGACCTCAGATGCCCTCCCATGGTCCATGGAGCCTACCTGGTCAGCCCCTGCCCACCTCTGTAACCTCCCTTCTTGCCATGTTCCTCATCCTCCTCTCTGCTCCAGCCACACTGGCCTTCCTGTTCTCTGAAAACTGCCACGCTCCTTCCTGCCTCAGGGCCTTTGCACCTGCCTTGCCCTCTGCCGGGCACATCATTTCCCAGATCTCAGCAGGGCTGGCTCACTCCATCTAATCACTGAAGGTCTCGATTCAAACGCTGCATCCTCAGAGAGGCCCTCCGCAAGAGCCCCAGCTTATCTTCCTGCCAGAAGTCATGCTTCCACGCTGCAATGCGGGATGTCGTGTTCTGGCTAAAACCAACTTGTTGACCTGACGACTCTCCCGTTAAGCCGTGAGAACGGAACTTGTCCATGTGTGTGTTGTCTGTCACCGCAATCCTAGGGCCCACGGCAGCGCCTGGCACGCACCGGTATTTGAGGAGCAAATGAACAACTTTGTGTTGCTAAGGCGACAGTGGCACATCTTGCCCGGACAGGATTTTTTTTTTTTTTTTTTTTCTATTTCCAGGAAGAAATAAATATCAAATTGGCTGACATCAGTTCTGGGTTTTACATCACAGTTTGGGACAAAAAGAACCCCTGCAACATAGTCTTGCTCCACGGCTGAGCCCCGGAAGTCAGAGAAGTTTCGGGAGCGACTGGAGCCCACAGTCCATTAGAAACGTATTTCATCCAGCAGAAGGGAAGGGACCCGATCTTTTCGAATGAATCCCGTCTTCTACCCGTGAACATGTGGTTGCCCAAAATAGAGAACAGATGAGAAGAAAACGACTTTCATTTAATTTTTTAATACTATTTTTAGCAGTGGCATTAGACTCCTCAGGTAATTAGACAATTACTAAATTATTCTGGTCATACAGGCACACACAGTGCTCCGGCTTCCTGCTCTGTTAACCTTTGGTGCCAAGAGGACACGAGTTTCACTTCCAGGCCAAAGGGCACTGCATGGTTACGATAATTAGGGTAATGAATCAGAACTCCAGTTTAAATGAATCATTATTTGCCAAGTGCTTTTAATTATAAAGAATTTACCTCTAAAATTATAACAAGGACTGAAGATTTACAGAAAGGTCCTCTCCGCTGGAAAGACCAAATCCAGAACGTTCTCTCTGAGCTCTGTAATTTATGTTCTAGCCACAGACGCGTGTCTTCATTTTGCCCACATTCCTTAGCACCTGGACCAAATTATTATCTAACATCAGGGGCAACAGCAAGACCTCTGACCAAGCCATCGCTTTGGCCGGCAAGGTTTGCGGATAGCGGGTTTGAAGGAAAGGACGAGCAAAGGGCATCCTTCGCAAACCTCTGGATTTTACGAGCAATCTGATGTCAAATCTGCAGAAGTCACATACTTCCGGCAGTATTTCACATGTGGGCTGCCACAGAGCTTTGGGGTTTTGTATCCCAGGGGAAACCAGTCTAGAGCGAGGCAGAGAGAGAAACACGGCCGCTCAGGTCTTTGCAAAGACCTCACTTCCAGACCAGAGCACCATCCGACAACAAGTCAGAAGGCGAGGCTGATTGGCCCCAACCAACATCACAGGGATTGGTGTAATGTCCCCACGTTTGTTTGTCTCTCTCCCCAATCAACAGTTACCCCCCTTTCCAACCAAGATGTCTCAGGGAGGAGGAATTAGAATTGCCGATTCTGAAACCGGCTTTTAATTCTCAAAGCAAAGGCTCATCCACACACCGAATGGCAATCCACGAAGATCATTAAGGTGCTGGGAATTCCCAGGGGCTCCGCCAGCTTCCCCATTTGTATTAGGGCCCGGTTTTCTAACACCCTCACGTTGCCCATATGGAAGAGTTTCACGTCGTACAGTGTTTATCTCCAGCCTCCTCCCCACAGGCCCTTTAACCCACACACATTTCTCCTTACTTAAAAAATACCAGGGGAAAATAAAAACAGATGTGGTATCCACAGAGGCAGGTTACAGCTCTTTTCGCCCTGGGGAGAAACCACCAGTCCTCTCGTGGAAGGGGCACAGCACAGCTCCACATGAGGTCAGAAGCTAGAGGAGGAGTCAAGACCCCCACGTCCAAGGGCCCCTGGCCCCGGCCCTCGGGTGGGAACCTCGCACCACATAATGCTTCGAGGTCATTTGACATACCCCAGCCAACACACGAGACGCAGAGGTGAAAATGAACCATAGACCTCCATTTCTCGTTATCGATCCATGGCAGGGACGCGCCCCAGCGAGAACTCCAGTCTCTGTACCGGAGGAGAGATTAACGCAAAAACTCAATGCTGAGTCACCACAAGCATCCCTTTTCTTTCTGAAATGCAATGAAAACGTCACCACTTACGAGCATGCGTAATACTCACGGATACTAGGAATGGGCCGCCACTCACATCAAAGAGGAAGGACTCCTGTTTCGACAGCCCTGCTTCACTCCCCAAATAAAGCTCAAAGCTGAGAGCTCATTAACCTCAAAGGGCCACCCCCACAGAGACAGGCTCACACCCACTACTTCCAGATGAGTCCACGGAGGCACAGGATGATTAAGCGGCTGAATAACCACAACGTTTACCGCTCAACAGACATCCTCCAGCATGACACAGGCAGCGCTTTTCAACTTGCTGAAACTGAACCCCACAGAACACCGGGGTTCTCAACATGGGCACTTTCGCCCCTCCCCCCCGCCGTGGGGTCCGGAGATACTCTTGGTTGTCACAGCTAGGGGAGGGGGTGCTACAGACACCTGGATGGTAGAGGCCAAGGGCGCTGCTGACCATCCCGCGACGCACAGCTCACACAACGAAGAACGATCCGGCCCGATACGTCACTGTGCCAGGGCTGAGAACCGGGGTACAAAGCCAGGGCCTGGACTAGGGTGTGGGAGGGGAGACTTCACCGTGCTAATCCAGAGCTGGATCCCATTGATTCCAAACTGCAGAACTGTGTTCATCACGGACTTCTGCCTGAATTTTTTAAATATCGCATCACCATAGGATTTATCTTGACTGCTGTGTTTGGGGTTGTTGCGGGTTTTTTCCGGCATCTCATTAAGTTTTGCTCCTTGGGGGCATACCTCAGTCTCCTTACCCTAGTCCTGGCCCTGTTAGAAAACCATTAAAATTATCATAATCACTGACACGAGTGAAAAAAAGTTAAGTTGGCTTGTGCGTGTGTGTGTGTGTGCGTGTGAAGAAAAGTAAGTTTGATAGTGATATTCTAACAGTGGTTCTTAACTGGAAACGCTTCTCAGAATAACCAATAAAGATTTTAAGAAATATGTATGTTTGGGCCTTCTATCCCTAAAGAATGCAGTAAGGCCCAAGCATAGATATAAATACAGAGGGAGATTTTCTAAACCTTACACACAATTCTGATGCTCCACTCTAGTTAAAAAGAATTAGGAAAGTATGACGGCTTCGTGTTGAGAAGGAAAAAGAAACATACACAGAAACAAAACATACCTCCCTCCAGACACGCAAAAGCAGAGGAACAGTTTGGCAGTGTAAATCTATGTTTTTTCTTCGTGCCTATCTACATTCTTTATTTCTTCTGCAGCAACGAAATGTATCCTAGGGGCGCCTGGGTGGCTCAGTTGGTTAAGCGTCACTCTTCGGCTCAGGTCATGATCTTGCCGTTCATGAGTTCGAGCCCTGTGTAGAACTCTGCCAACGGCTCAGAGCCTAGAGCCTGCTTCTGATTCCCTCTCTCTCTCTCTCTCTGCCCCTCCCCCACGCACACTCTGTCTCTGTCTCTCAAAAATAAACTTAAAAAAAAAGATAAAAATAAAAATAAATTTTGCTTTAATTTTGAAGATGAAAATAAAGAGTGATTTTTCTTCCGGTACTCCACGGGTCATCTTGCAAACTGTTTTAGAGTCCACGGATTTAGACACTGATGTTCTGAAAAATAAGGGGAAACTTCAGATTCAGAGTAGCTGTTTTCAAACACTGCTGTTGTTTGGAAGGCTCACTTGTTACAAGTTTTATGTTTAGAGATTCTGTCCCAAGTGATCTGACCCAGTTGCTCCAAATACTGGGCTTCATGAAACACTGGCACAAAAATCCCATTATCCAACTCTAAATTTAAGTGAGTGACTGTAATGGGCTCAGGAGAATCTTTTCGGGTGGTGGGTATATTCCAAAATTGGGTTGTAGTGATCTAATTTAGTTATAGTTCCACAACTCTGTAAACTTACTAACAAAGTTACTGAAAGGGACACAACATAGCTGAATTTTATGGCTGTTTTAAAAACCCGGGAAAGCCTCCATAACCCCATCACAAAAGTATTTACGTGCTCGCTGCAGGATTTTTAGATGTCATGAGAAAAGAAAGGACACACCTCGCTGAGGTGGGCGGGTACTGTTATTCTGAGCTCACTCCAGTCTCCAGACAACCTAACCCTATAACACCCAGGCATTTTAAATGCAAGGCCAGGACGGGCAAATGAATTCACGAGCTTCCGCTAAGGAAGGGGTGTGGGGTAGAGTTCATGGTTAAGACTTGTCGTTTTCTGCCTTTTAACACTTTACTATGAGTGCTATCTGTGCTAAGGTGAAAACGGACCATAAAAGCTGAGCTACGCAAATATCCCCGAGAAGGGATGGTTTCTGTAAATACCACAAGCTCATAAAAGCACCACCGAAATGCGCCAGGCTGTGTCTCCTGCCGGGGGACACGCACCGTGACCGTGAAGCTGTGCAGTGTAATCATCAGCCGGCCAGCGGTGCTGAGAAGGGGGCTGGAGAGGCAGGGGTGTCTGGCCAGGCGCTGGTAAGCGTGAGATCCCACACGGTGGACCCCCTCGGGTGGGGCCCGGAAGGCATTTGGGGGCCGATGGTTCAGACGGAAGAGTCCCTTCCGAGGCAGCTCCCCTGCCCTGGGGGGGAGGGGGGGGGAGGGAGGAGGGTGGGCATGAAGGCCACGCCTGGACCACGTGCAAGTCTCAGCCCCAAGAGGGAGCTGACGGTACAAGGGGGACCCCTGAGCAAGAGGAGAAGCAGGAAAACCGTGCGGGGGGGTTGGGAGGGAGACTGTAGACAGCCGAGCAAGGGAGAGCGGAATTTCGCTCTAGCGAGTGAGAAGGGCTGGGGTGCAGACAGCGAGGGGGAACACCAGTATCTGCAGAGCAATGGAAGCCGGGGGGGGGGGGGGGGGGGGCGGGAAGGGACCGCCTAGGACAGAGGTACAGGAGCTGGGACAGAGCCATGGGGGCACCGGTGCCACAGAGGAAGACAGGTCAGAGAGAGGGGCTGTGGCCTTTCCTTCCTGCCCAACAGAGTCCTCGTGATTTTTCAGGAATCCTAAAGTACATCTTTGAAAATGGTCCATGGACCCGTTTGGAGACAAGCCACAAATGCCCACACGGGGAGCCTCGAAGAAACTACAGGAGTTTCACCACTGACTGTACAGGAGAACGTTACATAAATCCAATTAACTGTCCTCCATTTAAAACCCACTCCCACTTCCCAGCTGCATCTCCTGCTCTGCCGTTTTTAGGAGATAACCTGGAAACCCAGGCATGCCTACCAGCGAATGTCCCGGAAAATTAAATGCCCGGTAGAACTGTGCCATGCAGTACTCATGGATTCCACCTTTAACCCCTGTAGAGAAATACTTCCCGCACATTTCTAACTGGGTTTCTGACAACAAAATCATCGTCTATTTTGACAAATTTAAGTAAAACACGGCCTCTTTCTTCTCCTCTCCAAACAAGAGCCACAACATGTACCCGCGGGTAAGCACTTAGCCCTGATGTGTCTCAGAATTACCAAGGCATCTGTTGGTATGTCATCTTATGTTTGTTTTTTTTTTAAGTTTATTTATTTTTGAGAGAGAGAGCGAGTGAGCACAAGCAGGGGAGAAGCAGAGAGACAGGGAGAGAGAGAGAATCCCAAGCAGGATCCACCCTGTTAGCACAGGGCCCAACCCGGGGCTCGAACCCACGAACCATGAGATCGTGACCTGAGCCAAAATCAAGAGTCGGATGCTCAACTGACTGTGCCGGCCAGGCGCCCCCCTCATTTTAAGATTAAAACACAGAAACCCAGGGGCACCCAGGTGGCTCCGTCGGTTGGGTGTCTGACTTCGGCTCAGGTCATGATCTCACGGTCCGTGGGTTCGAGCCCCACATTGGGCTCTGTGCTGACAGCTTGGAGCCTGGAACCTGCTTCGGATTCTGGGTCTCCCTCTCTCTGCTCCTCCCCCACTCAGTCTCTCTCTCTTTCTCTCAAAAATAAACATTAAAATTTTTTTTTTAATAATTAAACACACACACACACACACACACACACACACACACACACACACAGAAGCCCAGCCCTCCCCTAATCGTAACGCATCAGAATCTCTCGGGTATTCCTTGCTTTTGTTCCATTTTGTATTTAAAACGTCAGCAGCAATTCCGAGGAGCCGAGGTGGGAGCCACTGGTGTGACTTTTAAGGAATGTTAGCAATACCTTTCTGTGAAAAAAGGATCGATTTTGAAAGACTCTGTGGGAAAAAATGTGGGAGTAGCAGCAGAGCGGAAGGCCATCTCTGACAGGCTACTCTCCCGCACGCGGTCGCGGGGTTGACACGGAAGCTGATCGGTGACACTGTTTCAGGAGCAGGTGGCTCATTCCTGCTGCGTTGGCTCCTGACCAGGAACAGGAAGTGACACGAACCAGGAGGCCCTCAAAGCTATTTCTGGCACTCGGTAAAGGGCAAACAAGTTTCTCTTAGGTTTTTCCTAAGAGCCGTAAGCGTTTCCGTAGAGCAGGTTAACTCTGGGAAGGAGGTAGATGGGGGAAGTCTCAACTGCAGTTTTCTTTTTTTCTTTTTTAATTTTTCTTTAACATGTATTTATTTTTGAGAGACACACAGTGGAAGCTGGGGAGAGGCAGAGAGAGAAGGAGACACAGAATCCGAAGCAGGCTCCATCCAGGCTCCGAGCTGTCGGCACAGAGCCCGACACGGGGCTCGAACTCACAAACCGTGAGATCATGACCTGAGCCGAAGTCGGATGCCCAACCGACTGAGCCACCCAGGTGCCCCTCAACTGCAATTTCATCTAAAACACAAAGGACCGAAGGTCACCATGGGTTTGGAAGACGAGGTGGGGGGCGGGGGGGAGAGCGGGAACGACGGCGAACAGGGATGTGATTTCTCTCCTGGGTGATGAAGACGAAACAATAAATAAACCAAAAACCACTGAAGGGCACACTCTAAATGGGCGAACTGGACAGTGTTACGAACGATAGCTCAACACAAGTGTTAATAAATGCAAAGGAACTGTTTCAAGTGTCAAAACAGAAGGGTTTACCTGGGTATAAATGCTAAAAATGTGGCTCTGTACTTCGTCCATGGAGTCGAGGCCATAGGCCACGGTGCCCAGATGGAGCCGTTTGAAAACCATCTCATTCTGGGTAAGCGTTCCTGAAACACAAGACAAATCGAGTAACTGTGCCCACATCCTGGGGCTGTCGTACACCGTGACCACGGCTGCCGTTTCCTGAGAGTTTACTGCTAGGTGTTTGCGCTGGCCTCCACACTGCCCCCCCCGGGCAGACCTCTGTGTTATTTGGCCTGCCCAGAACCTAATTCCTTTTCTTTTGAAACGGCATCCTGGGGTTCCATGGGGACACGATCACCATCCCTCCCTGGGCTGGTCAGGGTGTCTGACTCATTCCATCGGCCAGGATGGTGGCCCAGGACGTGCACTAGATTCTATGCTGAAGGCGTCTGAACCTCGAGCAGACAGATACCTGGACAGGAGACGAACAGAATCAAGTTCACCCCAGTGACGGAGTCCTACAGAGACCTCCTGCTAACGTACCCAGAAATTCTCTGGTTCTGCTCCCTCCTGCAACCTAATTTCTCTCTGATTTGGTGAGCCACCCCAGACCTTTATAACGGACGCTCTTTTGTCCCACGGCTGCCAAATGGTAGAGATGAAGCTTAAGCCCAGGTATCGCCATGCCCCCGGCCTTGCTCTTAGTCACTCTGATATTAAATTGCAAAGTATTTTGGGGTGTGGTTCTGAGGGCCTGAAGCCAGACTGCCTGCTCTGTCGCCCTGCGCTTCTGACAAGGCAGTAAACCTCCCTGTGCCTCACTTCCTCATCTGTAAAATGGGGATAAAAATGCCCACACGATTAGGTGGAGGATTAACTAAACAAGTATAAACGAACACCCAGAAGAGCGCCCCGTGCGTAATTAGTACCGTGTAAGGCTTTGCTGCTTGACGATGGCGACGACCATCACGGTCACCGTCACCAAATAATCAGCCCTCATCCAAAGGTCCAGAAGCACCATCTGTAACACCTCCAGAAAGAGAATCCAGGCACCCGCCTCACCCAGAAGCCTGGGAAGGCCCAGGAAACAGCTCACCTGTCTTGTCTGTGAGCAAGTAGGAAATCCTCCCCAGCTGCTCGGGGATCGTGCTGGAACGAACCACGGTCCCGGGGATTTTCGAGTCCCTCCGAATCACCCAGCTGTACACGATCTTGCCCATGTCCAGGTTGACACGCAGACTAGTCAGAAGACCAGAGCAAACAGGTTAATAACAGCACATCTGCGAGGTTCTAGGGTCTCTGCAGATGGCGAGGACTCTTAACACGCATCTGGGCCACAACATCTGGAACCCCTGCCTACAGACGCGCGTCTTCGGCTGAATCCCCACATCTGACAAGAGTCAACACAGCTCTCAGATAACTCACCACCCAAGTTTTCACTTTCGTGAAGCGCTTCTATTTTGGACTAAGATAAAACACTGAAAACTTTAAATGCTTTTAAAATAGTGAAAGGGGGGGCGCCTGGGTGGCGCAGTCGGTTAAGCGTCCGACTTCAGCCAGGTCACGATCTCGCGGTCCGGGAGTTCCAGCCCCGCGTCGGGCTCTGGGCTGATGGCTCAGAGCCTGGAGCCTGTTTCCGATTCTGTGTCTCCCTCTCTCTCTGCCCCTCCCCCGTTCGTGCCCTGTGTCTCTCTGTCCCAAAAATAAATAAACGTTGAAAAAAAAAAATTTTTTAAATACTGAAAGGGTAGTTGTCTTAGTCCTTTTTTTTTTTTCTTCCTAATTACTGGTCCTCTGAGCCAACGTATTTTGATAATGTGCTGCTCTAACTTGTGGCAAAATCTACGTTAACAGATTTACTACTGAAACCAGTCCGTGCACAGCTCAGCGGCATCAAGTATGATCAGCCTGTTGTACCACCGTCACCCACCGTCCGTCTCCAGAACTTTGTATCTTCCCAAACTGTAATTCCATACCCATGAAACAACACCCCGTTCTCCCCTTCCTCCAGCCCCTGGAACCCACCCATCTACTCTCCGTCTCCCTGAATTTGACTGCTCTAGGGAGCCCACAGGAGGAGAATCACACAGATCTGTCCTTTGGGGACCGGCTGGTTTCCCTCGGCACAGTGCCTTCAGGGTTCATCCCTGTTGTGGTCCCCTTTGAGCCCGGACTCAGGACCCGTCTCAACGCAGCACTCCCAGCAGCCACTCCCAACCTCTTGAGCCGGCAGAGGAGACAGGACTCTGAGCGGTATCCCTGGCATAAAGCAGGCAAGGCAAGATCTTCCAAGCAGAGACTGATTCAGGAAAGGATGCTTCAGGGAGGAAGGCGCCCTCCCTCCTGATGCTACAGCCACAGAGCGCGGCTCACATCCTTGACCCTGACAGTTCCCGGTCATCGTTCTTCAAAGGGACCACGAGGAAAGAGAAGACAATGTCATGGCTCGTCCTCTGCTTACCTGATGGGAATGATGTTGGAGAACAAGAGGAGGAAGCGGATGATCTGTAGGTACCAACGACCGGCAAAGTGCTGAAGGGCAACCATGACGAGCGACACCACCACCAAAGCACCAAAGAGGATCTTGGTGAGGCAATTCACTTCCAGGTCAAACAGGCCAATCTGCAGGACAAGGCACAAAGGAGAGCTAGTGGGTGCTGGTCCACTACCCGGAGAACTGATCCTCCACTCAAGAACACCTCCACCCCGGTGAGTCGGTAGGACCCATCAGCCCCCGGAACCTTTGGTTGAGAATACCGGGCTCTGTGGGCTGGACTTCCTAACAGACATCCAAAGAACCTCAAAGAATTTGGATTTCAATTTTTTTTTTTTTAACGATTAAGAAGAGTTAGACTTGGGGCACCCGGCTGGCTCAGTCGGTTAAGCAACCAACTCTTGACTGTGGCTCGGGTCATGATCTCCCGGTTCGTGGGATCGAGCCCCGCGTCGGGCTCTGCACTGACAGCTCGGAGCCTGCTTGGGATTCTCTCTCTCCCTCTCTCTCTCGGCCCCTCCCCCACTCGTGCACAGACTCTCTCTCTCTCAAAAATAAACTTAAAAAAAAAAAAAAAGAAGATGGGGACTTGCAAACATATAAGCAGGCTACCGCTGCGTTTGGTGGCGCTCTGTGTGGCGTGACCTCTGCCATCCGCCACTGCCGCCTGTAAAATGACTCCACCCCCACCTCTCAGACCCGCACCACACGCTGGTCCAGCGCTGCCTGAGTTCAGGGCACACACACCGGGGGCACCTGACGTTTAAGGGCTGTACTGCTGAACACGAGGATCTTACCAACTGCGTATTTATGCTAACGTGTATGTTAACAAAAATGTAACTGGCACACCAAAGCCAGAACTTCACAGAAACGTGGCCCAGGGTAAGGCTGAAACATCAAACAAACGGCCTTCCGGCTGTAAGGACGGTCATGACGGTGAGTGGCATTCGTTCACGGTGTCGACAGAGGAAATCGTTCTGTACTTTCTAGCTCCTCGAAACTGGAGGAGGGGCCAGGCTGGGAGGGCAGGTCACGGTGCGAAAGAAGCGACAACAGGGCCGCCACCAGGCAGAGGGCACCGTGGACCGCGTTTGCCACAGCCGGCCGTCAGCGGGGTGGGGGAACCCGAGGCTGCCCCCTCCTCACTGTGCGGCTCGGCCGAACGCGGTGCTTCTCAAGGCCACCGCTCGGCTCAGACGAGCCCGTGGAAGTGCCTGGGCTCAGAGGCTGGGGTGAGGGTCAAGTGGGATGCGGGTGAAGGATGGAGGACACACAGCACACAGGTGCTCAACAGTTTTAACTTACAAGCTTTAACATTTTTATGAATTCACATACATACGTACGCATACCTGCTTATGCGTTACATGAACGCATCTGTAGATACGTAAACACACACACACACACACACACACACACACACACACACACCCGTATATGAAAAGACGGTAAGTTTGTATAAATGAAATAACACTGTTAGGTGTTCCTATCTTGATTTTTAATTTTTTTAAATGTTTATTTAGGGGCGCCTGGGTGGCTCAGTCGGTTAAGCGGCCGACTTCGGCTCAGGTCATGATCTCACAGTCTGTGAGTTCGAGCCCCGCGTCGGGCTCTGTGCTGACAGCTCAGAGCCTGGAGCCTGTTTCAGATTCTGTGTCTCCCTCTCTCTGACCCTCCCCCGTTCATGCTCTGTCTCTCTCTGTCTCAAAAATAAATAAACTTTAAAAAAAAATAAATAAATAAATAAATGTTTATTTATTTTTGAAAGAGAAAGAGCATGAGCAGGAGAGGAGCAGAGAGAGAGGGAGACACAGAATGGGAAGTGGGCTCTAGGCTCCGAGCTGTCAGCACAGAGCCCAACGTGAGGCTCGAACCCACGAACCACGAGATTGTGACCTGAGCTGAAGTCGGATGCTCAACTGACCGAGCCACCCAGGCGACCCTACTGTCTTTAAATCTAGCTCCTCGGGGGCGCCTGGGTGGCTCAGTCAGTTGAGCGTCCGACTTCAGCTCAGGTCGCGGTCTCACAGACCATGAGTTTGAGCCCTGCATCAGGCTCTCTGCTGTCACAGTGGGGTCCGCTTTGGATCCTCTGTCCCCCTCTCTCTCCACCTCCTGTGCTCATGCTCTCTCTCGCTCTCGCTCTCTCTCTCTCTCTCTCTCAAAAATAAATAAACATAAAAAGCCAAAATCTAGCCCCTCACCCAGACAACACCAATCATCAAGATACATCAAGTCAAAAAGTTCTGACAAGGAGATGCATCTTAGGACCACATACACACCTTACTTCGAGGATTTGAGGTATTCATGACACTCCGGAGTTCTCTGCCCGTGTACAGAACAACACCCACAACGGTACCTAAAATCAGGAAAGCATAATGCAAAGGGCTGTTAACAAAGACGATGATCTATGGCCACAGTGACCAGTATGGTAGCTAGTGGCCACATGAAGCCGTTTAGATTTAAATGCAATTGAAAGTAGTATGTGAAATACAGCAGCCCATTCTCACTCTACGTTCGCCAGGTTCAAGTGCTCAACAGTCACGGCAAAGATACAGAGCACTTGCACCGTTGCCATAAGGTCCGCTGCTCAGTGCTGGTCCGTGCGGCCCAGCAGCCTGGGGGGGGAGTGGAGGTCTGTCCTTTGTGCCTCTGCCCTCAGAGGTCTCCAGAGGTGCCTAGAACGTTCCTATCTTCATAAACAATTATGGAAGTTCAAATACACACTCTTCTTATTAGAGCATATTCTTCCCGCTGAGTCCGATTCCTTTCAGACACTGTGTCTTAACGAGACTACTGGTGGGACGGGGGGGGAATGTCTGTCCACAAGACAATTCTTTCCTGAGAATTCCCCTGCTCCCTCTCACCCCCCCCATACCGCGCTTTCTAGAAGTCAACAATTTATAGGAGGAATATCAAAGGCTAGCTGACATTAGAAAAGATGCTCAACTTTGTGAATCATCAAAGAAATGCAAACTAAGCCATTTCAATCCCTATCACAGCAACAGAAATTCCACAGCTTGAGAACATCCAGGGTCAGCCGAGAGGCGGAGAAATGGGTTCTGCTGCACATGCGGTTGGCTGGAGCGTACGTTGGGACAACCCGTTTTGGGGTGAAACTGGCAAGATTAAAAATCTACCATTGTCTGCCCTTTTCAGGGTATGCCGTGACAACTCTCAACACGGTGGGGAAGACAGACAGCGAGGGAGCAAACGAGAAACAGGTAGTCACGGACAGTGGCAGGTGCCATGGTGAAGTTCAGGCAGAAGAACGGGAAGGGAGGCCGGAGAAGGCTGCCGGTCTGTGCCGGGTGGTCAGCAAAGCAGTCTCTGAGTTGAGGACACCTGAGCGGAAGCTCGAACCCTGAGAAGGGGCCAGCCCTGCCAAACCTTCAGGGAAGATTCCCAGGAGCACAAGCAACCTAGTCTCTGCTGGAACATCTGAACTCTCCTCCCTCAGAGGGACATGCAAAGCCTCAGAGAGCCTCAGAGTTGGTGGAAGGGCCCGAGCCCAGGTGAAGCACAGGGACTGTGTCCCCCGGACAAAGCCCTGGGAGGAGACGCCGAAGTCCCCCTTCCAAGCTTAATGCACACGATGCGGTTCCCTTCCAGGAAGGCTCAGCAGATGGCAGGCCGGGGACAGCTCCCTGGAGACTCCCTGGCAGATGGCAGGCTCCAGTGACGCAGGCCTGCGGCCGCGGAGACAAACTAGGGGTGGCCACGCAGCCACTGCACCCACTCCTGCACAGAGGTGGTGGGTCTCAGTCACCGACGTCCAGGGTTCGAGAGGGTCCTAACAACTAGGGCCTCTGAGCGGGTCCCCCGCTGGCGCCAGCCGACCTCAGTGCCTCCCAAGGCCGCTGAAAATGGCCTCCCCCCCCACCCACCCTCCGCCTGTGCTAAAGACCAAAACCACCTCCACAAGATCCAAAGGCCAGCCACTGTCACCCAGAGAGAAACCACAGACCTCTGCTGGTCTGTACAGCACTTTAAAGGTTTTGGATTCGGGGCGCCTGGGGGCTCAGTCGGGTAAGCGTCCGACTCTTGATTTCGGCTCAGGTCGCGATCTTGCGGTTCGGGAGTTCGAGCCCTGCTTTGGGCTCCACGCAGATAGCGCAGAGCCTGCTTGGGATTCTCTCTCTGCCCCTCCCTCTCCATCTCTCTCAAAACAAATAAATAAACCTAAATAAATAAAGGTTCTGAATTCATTGCCAACTTTGAAATACAGGAGTTTTCATGCAAAAAAAATTAAGGGGCGCCTGGGTGTCTCGGTCAGTTAAGCGTCTGACTTCAGCTCAGGTCATGCTTTTGCGGTTCACGAGTTCAAGCCCCTCGTTGGGCTCTGTGCTGACAGCTCAGAGCCTGGAGCCTGCTTCGGATTCTGTCCCCTCTCTCTCTGCCCCTCCCCCATTCGTTCTCTCTCTCTCTCTCTCTGAAACATAAATAAAAACATAAAAAAAAAGAGGGGCGCCTGGGTGGCTCAGTCGGTTAAGCGGCCGACTTTGGCTCAGATCGTGATCTCGTGGTCCGTGAGTTCGAGCCCCGCGTCGGGCTCTGTGCTGACAGCTCGGAGCCTGGAGCCTGTTTCGGATTCTGTGTCTCCCTCTCTTTCAGACCCTCCCCTGTTCATGCTCTGTCTCTCTCTGTCTCAAAAATAAATAAATGTTAAAAAAATAAATAAAATAAAAAAACATAAAAAAAAAAGAAATTAAGAATTCTGGCTTCTCGCGCAACATCAGAAGATGCGGTGACACTGGGTCCGCGTTTGTCACTGTACTACCAGCAGGTGTGAAGCACAGGCACTCGCTTCAGCCAAGGGAGGCTCTCGGCTCATCCTGGTCCCCACGGGGCCCAATCAAGCCCTTCAAGACTTTCCGACCAGAGCCCCTCCACCCCCCACCCCCCCACCCCCGACCCCCACTTCCTGTGCTGTCAGCTCTCCTGACCCTCCACACTGTCACCCTCTGCCATCCGTCTGCGGAGTCAGACGCGTCCCCGTTTGGCCAGCTGGTTTCTTTCCCCAAGTCACACGGCTGCGGTCGGCTTTCACTCGGAGTTCTTCCTAACTCTCCACGACAGCGCGGTCCCGGGGTCAGCGCTGCTCTGTGACCCCTTTGTTCCCCATCTGTGACAGGACAAATGCTACCCCCTGAGCGCGAGCCTTCAGAAACGTCTACGGCAGTTAGATGCTGCTGCAACATTCAAGCATGCGACCACAGGACATGTCCCACCAAGCCTGGGGGCGAGGGGCACGCGGCGTGACTGCATGTGGGTCGCACGGTGGCCACGATCAACCTGCCAGGCTGGGGTCGGGGGAGGCAGCGGCACAACGGACTGGAGAGTCTGGGAAGAACCGGGCTCCATGACACAGCCGGGCCACCTGCTCTGCCAAGGCCCCAGGCACCCCCCACCCCCCCGCCACCGTCCCTTCCGTGTCTCACCCCAGTGACTCGTCAGCTAAGCGGCCCGGTGGCGGGTTACCGTGGCAACTGCATCCTCTACAGATTGATGCCGGCCAATGTCACTGGACCCTACATGCTGCCTGGCAAGTTTTCTTTTTTATTTTTTTTAAACTTTCAAGTGATAAGAGCAGAATGACCAAAACACAGGAGTTAGACTCTACAGAGAACAGAGAAGTAAAATTTCATCTAATCAAGGTCATTAAGGACGGCCGTTTCTTGAGTTGAGCACCAGGAAGGAAGTGGCTCGTATGTAACCTCACGGTCGCATTAGAACCACAACGTAGTCAGAGAACTACTCACTGAGAAGCAGGGGAAACTGAGGCCAGCTAAAGAAACGGTAAACGTCCAGCTTCTCAGACTCACTCGAAAACCTGCGCCCACTGAAGGACTTGGCAGGTGCTGCTACCGGATCGTTGAAATCACTGCTCTCTCTGTTCCTACAGCACCACTCACAAACGGTCTGAAATTTTTTTCTCCCCTCTTCAAGGTCCCAACTTGCTTTCCACTCTCTGCCTTCAGGGAGATGACCTCCTAGGCTGTGTGACCTTAGGCAAGTTGCTTAGCCTCTCTGAGACTCAATTCCTCTTCATTCCATTAAATCCTCATTTAATGCTGTGAGACCAAAACAAGAGAATGACAGCAAAACACTCTGTAAATAAAAAGAGCCTGGTAAGTAAAACTTATTGCTGTTCATCTCTGAGATTAAGGCTGAGAAGCCTTTTCCACCTCAGACCCTCCACCTCAAACTCATAATCTGCATGAAGTTTAGAGTAAACTAGAAACACCACAAGGGTGGAGACAAGAATCTTCTGGAATGCTACCGCAGCACCAGGGCCTAGCAACAGAACATCGCCGCATTACATAGAGGTGCTTGATGAAAGCCTTTTGGGGGCGCCTGGCTGGCTCAGTTGGGTATAGAGCACGCGACTCTTGATCTTGGGGTTGTGAGTTCGAGCCCCACGTTGGGGAGGAGACTGGACTTAAAATCTTAAAAATCCTGTAGGGGTGCCTGCGTGGCTCAATTAAGCATCTGACTTTGGCTCAGGTCATGATCTCATGGTTCACACGGAGAGCGTGGAGTCTGCTTTTTTTTTTTTTTTTTTTTTTTTCCTGCATGGAAAGAAGGAAAGCAGGAAGGACAGAAGAAAATCACCAGAATAAAAACCAGATAGACGTGTGAACGTGTATTTATTACCACAATGTTAGGGGCGCCTGGGTGGCTCAGTCAACTGAATGACCAACTCTTGATTTCAGCTCAGATCGTGGGATCAAGCCCCGGGTTGGGCTCTGGGCTGAGCCTGGAGCTTGCTGAAGACTCTCTCTCCCCCTCCCCTCTGTCCCTCCCGCCCACTCGCACTCGCTCTCTAAAGTTAATTAAATTAATTAAACTTTTAAAATAAAAAATACTTGTTAATACGTGACTTCAAAGTGGAGAACAACCGGGAAGGAAGAGTAAACCAGTTCTGAGAGATGCGGTGGACAAGAGGGAGGGGAGAGGCGGAGGGCAGAGTCTGAAGGGGAAGAGGCGCCTGCAGGGCCTGGTGGGCGTGGCCGTGGGTGTGGGCGGGGATGCAGGCTGGGCCTCGGGTGCGGGCGTGGCTTCGGGCCTGGCCAAGGTATGGCCGGCAGTGCCCCGTGGCCACGCTGAAACTCAGGGACCCATTCCTCACTTCGTTAGTCATCAGGAGGATCTGAGACATCCCGGATCACGCTGTCAATACGGGCAGGCAGCGGAAAAGGAAAACGGCGGAGGACCTCAAGGGAGCGCGCAACTCTGCCCGTTTGCGTTAAGCGGAGCCCCTGCGGAGGGTGAACTAGCCCCATGTGTACTCTGTGCTGGTCTGTGCTCGTCATCCACAGGCCTTGTCGCAGAGGACCCTGACCAAGCATCTGCTGTACTGAAGAGCCACAGGCAGCATCAAAGGGAAGAAAGCAGGCTGGCGGGAGGGACGTGTGCGTGAAGAGGGAAAAAGCCAAACTCCAGCAAACAGCAAAGACAGAAAGTTGCCAGCAGTATAATCATACGTTAATAACAGTGGATACTATTACGTAACATACGTAATACAGTAAGGACAGCTGCACTGTAAGTTCTGCTTCTGGAGCAAAGTGCCTGGGTTCAAGCCTCCACTTTGCCTTTTACCTGCGGTGTGACCTTGGGCAAATTACTAACCTCACTGAGCCGTGGTTTCCTCATCTGCAGAATGGGAATGATACCGGCACCTTCCCTCACGGTAACGTTGGGAGGGTTAAGTGAAGTGTGTAATGCACATAAAGGGCTCAACAAAGTGCCCGACAGATCAGAGGCACCCCACTGAGGTCAACTGCGGCCACCGCAGACACCTCAGCCCCTGGAGCCCCTTCTGCCCAGTTTCATCCCAGTGTTCACAAAACTAAAAGGCACCAATTTCCACGGCATCTTGGTGTTTTCTACACCAAGGCTCCAACTCAGGCCCATGGCCTTTGCCTGGGCACCAGGGCCCCTGGACGGACGGGGCCAGCCCCGCAGCCCCCATGGACACAACTTCCGGCCAGAACGCCCAGGCTGCCCCAATTTCTGGTACAGATTAGAATGTCAATCTCGGGAGGCAATTAAGGGCTATTCCCAGAGCGGACGCTGCAGAGAAGTCCACTGGCACAGCAGATTCTCACAGACGTCCACAAGTGTCCGAGGGCCAATTAGACGTCAGTTTGATTCCCTGGAGGGGCGCGAGCAAGTGGAAAACACCATCTGACCACGACTAATTTTCCCAACTGACAGATGATTATTCTAATTATACAAAAGGATTTTCTTTCCTTTTCAAATTGCTAACACATTCCTCAACAAGGGCGCCCTTACCCGACGCGATGACAGTGCCGGCCCAGAGAGTGTTCTCTATGCTCAAGCTCTCGCTGATCGGAGGGTCGCTGTCCTCCTGGAAAAGGCCAATGCACACGCATTTATCTACCAAGGTTTGGGCAGAATCCACAGGCTGTTTCCAGCTGGCTCCTCCCAAGACAGGAAGTGAGGAGGACCCCTATTCGGATGCCTGCACTCAGCCAGGAGAGAAGGGCCGAGCTCACAAGCCACCCTCCTGGGCGTTTTCATCCCACGGTGATAGGTGAAAAGGGTGGTTTGTGACTGAAGCCGGACAGGCTCCTAACGCCGAAGAAATGTCGTACAAGGCTAGAAATAGAATGCAGAAGCCCATCGAACAGAAACAGCCCTCTGCTGGCCAGCCCTACAGCTTCCAGAAGGAGACCATGGATTTAATTTGGAGTCTACAAATCTCCTGTCCCAGATTCTTCACAGCATTTCAGCCCAAATTTAATTTCTATTCTGAAAAGTTGGGACGTGGCTTAAAACTTGTAACGGAGGGGGCGCCTGGGTGGCGCAGTCGGTTAAGCGTCTGACTTCAGCCAGGTCACGATCTCGCGGTCCGGGAGTTCGAGCCCCGCATCGGGCTCTGGGCTGATGGCTCGGAGCCTGGAGCCTGTTTCCAATTCTGTGTCTCCCTCTCTCTCTGCCCCTCCCCCGTTCATGCTCTGTCTCTCTCTGTCCCAAAAATAAATAAACGTTGGAAAAAAAAAATTTAAAAAAAAAAAAACAAAAAAAAACTTGTAACGGAGGCAGACGGGGCTTGTGCGAGTGGAAGGGGTCACGGACGCATCTGAAGGGGACAGAAAGAGTGCTTTCAGAGCTTTAACGTTAATCGTAACAACGCTCGGCTCTAAGTTGTCGGGTAATTCTAGCTGGTCAGAGGCTGGAAGAAAATCCAGCTGGGCCGATCTCATTGAGAAACACTACGTCAGCTTTCAAGGCCAGGGTGGGGGAGGGGGGTGCTTCTTAAGGGAATTTCACCCCCACCCCGAGCAAAGCTGCTCCCTGACAAAGACCCGTCAACACCTCTTTGCAGGTCTGTTACCAGCACAACTCTATAAAGGCAGGATTCCTCGGTGAGCGAGGCTTACTTACTCTGGTAAAAGTTCCCACAAAGTTGTGAATGTCGATATTGGGTTCTTCTGCGTAAACATAGGATCGGATCTGAAGAAGGTCCTGTTCAACAGAGGTAACGTTTTGGAGTTAAAAACGAAGTTCGCGGGGCGCCTGGGTGGCTCAGTCGGTTGAGCGTCCGACTTCGGCTCAGGTCGTGATCTCGCGGTCCGTGAGTTCGAGCCCCGCGTCGGGCCCTGTGCTGACAGCTCAGAGCTTGGAACCGGATTCTGATTCTGTGTCTCCTTCTCTCTCTGCCCCTCCCCCACTTGTGCTCGGTGTCTCTCAAAAATAAATAAATGTAAATTAAAAAATTTTTTTTGAAAAGTTCATAATTAAAGAAGATTTCGGGAGGCACCCACTAGTTTTCAAAAGCAGCTGTTGCTCTCAGACAGCAAACAGGCTCTCAAAATTACAGGGCAGGTGGAAGAAGGAAGAAAATGTTTCTATTCAAGAAGCTTAGGAGTCTCCATATCCCAAGACACCCTGACAGAGTCTGATGTGAAGATGCCTGTTTATCTGTGGCCACCCAGTGTTTCCCAAACTGGTTTCCCACACTGGTTTTGCTACGCAACAAGAGCTGTTGGTACCAAAGAAAATACTTGCTCAGTCAACAAGGGGCTACCGGGCACCTGCTCTGTGTAAAGCCCTGGAAAAGACGGAGGGGTGAAAAGCAAAAAAAGAACACCTCACACCCATTAAGAGGGCTACTCTCAAAAAACAGAGAAAGTGGGGCACCCGTGTGGCTCAGCCGGTTAAGTGTCTGATTTTGGCTCAGGTCATGATCTCTCGGTCCGTGACTTCGAGCCCCGCGTCGGGCTCTGTGCTGACAGCTCGGAGCCTGGAGCCCGCTTCGGACTCTGTCTCTCGCTCTCTGTCTCTACTCCTCCTCCACTCCTGCTCGGTCTCTCGCTCTCTCAAAAATAAATGAACATTAAAAACAAACAAACAGAAAACAGTGTTGGTGAGGATGCGGAGACGTTGGAAGCTTGTGCACCGTTGGTAGGAATGTGAAATGGTGCGGCCACTGTGGAAAGCAGTATGGCGGGTCCTCAGAAACCCTGGCACAGAATTAGCACATGAATAGCAAGCCACCTGCTGGGAACTGAAAGTAGGGTCTGGAAGAGACCATGCGCCCCGTGCTGGGAACTGAAAGTAGGGTCTGGAAGAGACCATGCGCCCCGTCCATAGCATCATTACTCACAATTACCAAAAGATGGCAACAAACCCAAGGGCCCATCAATGGATACGTGATATGCAGACGAACGAAATGCGGTGCGTACACAGGACGGAACGTTGCCCAGCCTTAAACAGGAAGTTCCGACACAGGCCGCCACGTGGGTGAAGCTTCGGGACCTTTCGCTAAGGGAAGCAAAGCCAGTCGCAAAAGGACAAATACTGTAGGCCTCCACCTACAAGAGGTCCCTAGAGCAAAGTCATAGAGACAGCAAGTAGAGTGTGCCTGCCAGGGGCTGGGCGATGGGGAATTTTTGTTTCACGGGCGTGGAGTCTTAGTTTTGCAGGATGAAGAGACCTGGGGATGGATGGTGGGGACGGCTGCACAACAGTGTGAAAGTGCTTACCACCACCGAACTGGACACTTTAAAATGATAAAATGGTAAATCTAGTGTGCATTTTACAGTAAAAGATTTAGAAAACAAATCTCCAATCAGGTGGTCAGGACCTGATACCACAGGTTTTCAGACCACAATACCCCGTGCCATCAGGGGTCCAGAGTGGGGTGGAGGCTACCGGCCGGCCCCTCAGGCGGGGCCTGAGACCTCTACTAACTCACTAGGAGGCCCCGTATGCAGGCGTGTTTGTTCTGTGGCCCCTATGAACTGGTAAGAAAAGGCCCTGAGGCACACCCAAAGTGCGCGGGTAAAGGTGTGGAATTGCAAATACAGTAGGATCCCTTCTTAGTAAAAGCTCCCCCTTCCAACAAGTTTGCAACTGTACATCTGTAGGAAAGGGTGCTGACCACGGTCTGCAAAGATCGCTACGGAGTTCACGTGATCCCCGGGGGGAAGTGGGTCAGGTGTGGGGTAGAGGCCATGAACGACACTGTTTGCTTTTTCCTCCAGGGCTTTCCACATGCTTTAATTTTTTTAATGTTTATTTACTTATTTTGAGACAGACAGAGAGCGAGAGAGCAGTGGAGGGGCAGAGAGAGTGGGGAGACAGAGAATCCCAAGCAGGCTCCATGCTGTCAACACAGAGCCCAATGCGGGGCTTGAACTCACGAATGGTCATGGGCTCAACCTGAGTCAAAATCAAGACTTGGATGCTTAACCGGCTGAGCCACCCAGGCTCCCTTAATTTAATTTTTTTTAAACAAGAATATAGGCACGTAATGCCCACGTAATCTTTTCATACGGTTCTTCTAACTTACAACTTTGTTAAATTGTTGCACCCCATTCAGATCCCTTCGGTCCAGTGGCATCTGGACCCCAGCCCAGGCCTGTGCCAGACGGGGGTGGAGAGAGTGGGGGTGGGGGGGGAACATGAGCATTTATTAAACTGACACATCCAAAGCACACACCAAGAAATGCAACTCTGTGCAGCTGACGGTCAAGTATCTTCATGATTCTAGGCTCTTCCAGGCTGTCTCTTAAAGAGAATCCTTCAAATCATTCTGAGGCTCGGAAAGCTTTCTTTGCAGAAATCTCACCAGGAAGTTAAAATGCATCACCCAGAAAAATCAGAACCATCTCAGGGGCAGGTGAGTGCGTTCTAAGGATTCCCAGGGGCTCCTAACCACGGTTAGAAACTCGCTACTCTAGAATGCCTGGCTCAAAAATTAATACTAATACCAGTGTTATCTTACTCGTCACTGGCTATGAAAAATCATCAGGACAGTGGGCGTGTTTATTAGCAGGTTAACACAGAACTGTATCCTGCCTGCTCCTTCCTCACAGAACACAGTGAACCCGACCACTAGCCTGGGAAAAGCTTACACATTCTGCCTAACCCTTTCGGACCAGTTGGTCTCTGAGTGTTTCAATTACGTTTTGTGACTTTGTAACCTCGTCCTTGGGCCACATCCAATCTATGTGGCTTATGTTTAAACTTACTCTTTGGCTCCCTGTCCCCCCTCCCTTTACAAATCATGGCATGAGTGACGTGGGGCTAATGGGGCTAACACGCTGTTCTCTGTGCTGTTCCTCACACTGTTCCAAGCACAGGACGTTCAGCAGTCAACGTACTGGGCAGAACTCTGCTCTCGGAGATACCGCCTTGAAGTAAGTGGGGTGGGAATGCAAGGAGAGAACTGTCAGAAAATGCCTCTCAGATAAGGAGACCTGAGCACAAAACCCAAGGGACAGAATGGAAACGTCCACCCAGGCAGCCAGTGGGGTCTGACTGCCCCCGGTGTAGGAAACAGCAAGGGCAAACACTCAGAGGCAGAGGACGCCTGATCATGAGGGAGAAGGCACTGACGGGCAGAGCACCCAGGCCGAGGGTGGGGCTCCGGCACTGAGACAGAGGACGTGGGGCCTGAGGACAACAGCAAGGGCTGAAGGGAGGGTTCTCAGTAAGACGAGAGGCGCTGAGCAGAGAAATGATACACCTGCCTTCCCTTCTAGTTTTAGGCTAAGTACCTTGTCGGGGCTTCTTAAGATTCTGAGCTATGGGGCCCTTGGGCGGCTCAGTCAGTTAAGTGTCCGACTCTTGATTTTGGCTCAGGTCATGATCTCGCGGTTCACGAGCTCGAGCCCCGCGTCGGGCTCTGCGCTGACAGTGTGGAGCCTGCTTGGGATTCCCTGATTCCCTCCCTCCCTCCCTCCCTCCCTCTCTCTCTCCCCCTCCCTCTCTCTCTCTGCCCCTCCCCCACTCTCTCTTTCTCTCTCAAAAAACTTAAAAAAGAGCTCCCCGCTGTGCTTCACACAGCCACGTAACTCAAAAGAACAGGTGCTCGGGGCCCCCCCCGGCCCCCACCCTGTCAGCCCCCCTTCACAAGTGACACCCCACACACTGATCTACGTGCACCCCCCCCACCCCCCCGAGCTGGCTGGCCCTGCAAGGACACGGTTGCCAGGCTGTGTTTCTGCGGGAAAGCTACTCACGGCCGCGGTGGGGAGCCTCTGTGCGCAGGCCACGGGGAGCCGCAGTTTCCAGTCGGTCTCGCCGTCCAGCTGGTCCGTCCGCAGGAAGCACGACCCTGTGGAAGAAGGTGGGCGCCGTCTACCCCGGGCAGCTCTGCGTAGTTCCCGCTCTGGCCTTCGTAAAAATCCCACCAGTGGCCAGCAACCAAAGGGAAGACGAACGCCCCGTTTCCCACTTCCCCTGTAAGCTCTCGCGTCCGGAGATCTGGGTTCAAATCCTCACTCCACCATCCGCCCCAAGCAGGAACCTGGGCCAGCTCCTTGACCTTGCTAAATAAACACCGGCAGGCCCTGTCTGGAAAACGGGGAGAAACGCAGACCTCGGGAGGTTGCTGTAAGGACCTGGGGGTGACCGAGCCCCCAGCATGGTGGCTGGCATGACACAGCTGGCACCTCGGGCCACTCTAGGCAGAGTCGTCTACACTCATCAGGAGCCAGCTGCCTGGAAACCAGACCAGAGGCACCATGTACCAGCAGCACGCCCTTGGGAAGCCGCCGAGGCTTAGACAGCCTCGGGTTCCCTGACGGTGAACATGGACACAGCAGCAGCAGCCTCACGTGAGGAAGACTCGACGGCTGATCCTGCCAGACGGCTCGGAACACAGAAGGCGCTACGAGCGGACCCGCACTGGTTCCTACTGGCCCGTGAACGCCTATTTCAGTCTGGCGTGCAAGTCTCAGCAATGGGTTAGCTGTGTATTCATCAGACCCCGGATGCACTGAATTCGTGGACACTGGCCAACACCTCTGGACACTTAAGGAGAAGCACATCTAGGGGCCTCTGAGAGGCTCAGTCGGTTAAGCATCCGACTCTTGGTTTCGGCTCAGATTGTGATCTCACAGTTCATGAGTTCGAGCCCCAAGTCAGGCTCTTCACTGACAGCACAGAGCCTGCTTAGGACTCTCTCTCTTTCCCTCTTTCTCTGTCCCTCCCCCACTCATGCTCTCTCTCTCTCTCTCTCTCTCTCTCTCTCTCTCTCTCAAAATAAATAAACTTTAAAAAAAGAAAAAAGGGGGGCACCTGGGTGGCTCAGTCGGTTAAGCATCAAACCTTGGCTCAGGTCATTATCTCATAGTTGGTGGGTTTGAGCCCCACATCGGGCTCTGTGTTGACAGCTCAGAGCCTGGAGCCTGCTTCGGATCTGTCTCTGTGTCTCTCTGCCCCTCCCCCGCTCTCTGTCTGTCTCTGTCTCTCTCTCTCTTTCTCTCTCAAAAATAAAATAAAATAAAATGAAATGAAATGAAATGAAATGAAATGAAATAAATAAAATAAAATAAAATAAAGACAAATAAGAAAAAAGAAAAAACACGTCTAATTTTTTCTTTTTCGGGGAGTGGGGGGGGGATACATTTCAGGGGCCCCAACCCATAATGGTCTATCTTCACTGACAACGACATAAGAGCCAACGGAGGACACAGCTGCAGATTTCAAAGAAAGACTTTCAATCTAGTGCCTTCTACCCCACCTCTGGGCTTTTTAAATATATGAGTAGTGTAAAATTTCATCTATACTTTTATTTGATTGATAATAAAATAGACTGCAGCCACCTCAGGAATATAAGGGGACTTTTTTTTTCAGATGTTCGAAGATCTGATTGTGCCTGTAGGCAAGAGAAAAACAGCCACAACATTTCCTCGCAACGGCTTAAGTAACAAAAAATAAAAAGGAGATTAGAGTCAACAGATGGGTGGGTGGGCAGGCCATGGTGGTGTCGGCCCCACCGGGAAAGAACTGCCCCCAGCGGGGTCTCCTTAAGAGGCTGGAGCAGCTCCCTCAGGCCCCAGTGGGCTGTGATAACAAATAAGCTGATGGGTGAGGGGAGGCACGGCCCCGCCACTCATGAGCAAAGGGCCAGAAAGGCCACCTACCTCTCTCCCCCGTTTCTCTACCGTCACACTTCTCCTGGCATTTCCTCCGAAGAGAGAGGATTTCTGTTTGCTTCTGCATGTTGGACACACTTCCTTATCCCGCCAACCCCTGAAGTTGAGCCTAACATAGCAGCCCAGAAAGGAAAATCACGGCCACCGTGTGCGCGACTTCACCAGCTGTGACTCAGCGTGGGCCCGACTAATTGTATCGTTGTGATGATCTAATAAATCTATTGAGCTGTGAGCCCCAAGAACGTTTTGGTTTTTTGTTTTGTTTTGTTTTTAAAGACTGCTCTATTAAAAGAGATGTTTTTGATTTGCCTCCATGGCTCCAAAACGGTCATCTACTTCTGTTCCATTTTCAAATGATTATTTTGCCAAATTACCACTGAAAGGTTAATGGTTATTTTCAAAATTGATCCCAGATGTTTACCGTTTTTTTTCCGATGTCCTCAGGAAGATCATGTCAGCAGGGACCCGCTGGTTCTGCGTAATGAAAAGAAAGACTGTTACTGTGAATGCCCACGTGTGGGGTTTCCGCCCCCCCCCCCCCAACCCGGCCCCTCTCGGTGGGGAGGGGGCCAGAAACCCACAGCCTCATTGAAGTTTCTGCCTTTGTCCCAGACAGATTTGGGGATTTATTTGGTTTTGAATCTGAAAAATCTTGCATGCTGCTGTTACTTTCCTAATCCCCTAGAGCTTCACTTTACCTCAAATCGACTTTGAGTTCTTGGATTTAATCCTTTTAAAAGAGCACAGTTCACTTCCTACAGAAACCAGTTACAGTACGATCCCATTCCGATCAAATATTATTCCAAGACTCTCCAGGGCCACCCCCAGACCTGCTACCTTCCCTTCCAAAAAGACAGCTTTTAAAAAGAGATGTTTGCCAAAGTTACAAACATTTATTAAGGGTGCTATTTTTAAAAAATGTGTTTTCTGGCCTCCTTACCGTTCTCATATTACACTTAACCCCATCTCCCCACAAAACAACAGAAAAGTACTATGCGTATGTCACAAAATGCAAGCTAAAACTGCTCAAATGGTAAATGACCAATATTTTTACGTGCTTACTCAGCAAGCAGACTTCTAGGAAAGATTTTGTAGTAAGTTAAAAAAAAAAAAAAACAGATGCAGCAAATAGGAAATCAAAACTTAGGGGAGCCTGGGTGGCTCAGACGGTTAAGCGTTCAACTTTGGCTCAGGTCACGATCTCCGTAGTCCGTGAGTTCGAGCCCCTTGTCGGGCTCTGTGCCATCAGCTCAGGGCCTGGAGCCTGCTTTGGATTCTGTGTCTCCCTCTCTCTCTGCCCCTCCCCCACTCACACTCTCTGAAAAATAGATCAACATAAAAAAAAAAAAATTTGTACTTGAGTTTATAAGGAGAAATTCTGGCTAACCAACCACATAAACCTTGAAAAAGTATTTTATACGTACGTCTCATGGGGAAAAACGTTTTCCTCCCCAGGCAAAGCTAGAGGAGAAAAATCCCCCAAAGCCTGCATTCAGTTAGTCTACGAGATACACAAATCCACATGGTTGGGCTTGTGAACTGGCAATGACTTCCCACATTGCCACCAAACCCACACGGCAGCCTGGTCACAAACTGCGAGACCCCACCCACCTTTTCAACGATGATAAGGTCTCCAACCTGGATATTGGAGCTCTTCACTTTCACCGTCCCTGCGAAGAAAGACATCCAAGATACATCACGTATGAATGCATTTCAACTCCTCACGCCTTTGCAGAGTGCCCACTAGCCTGCAAAGTCAATGTCATACACCCAGAAGTACGTGCCTCCCCTGCCCAGCCCACCTCATCAACACTGCCTGCCCCTCTTCGGAGAGATTCACCTGCTGCGGGGGCTGCTCGAGGAGTGAGTCCCCACCCCTTCGAGCCCCGGAATAACTCACCCCTCACTTGAGGCCTTCTGCCTCACCGGTGCCACATAAGCTTTCCTAAGTCAGCACCGTGACATTCATTCGGCCCCAAAACAAAACAAAACACAGCACAGAAATGGGGAAGAAAATGAAGAGTCGGATCCACAGACAGAAGGTCAACTCTTAATTTTCAACACCCCTAGAAAGAATTTGGGGCCAACTGAAAATGACCGATTTATTTTTTTAGATTTGCAATTGCTAGATATTTTGCTTATGTGATGATGTTCAGACTACACAACTTTCGCTGGACGTCTGGATAAACAGTAACAGCTCACATTAAACACCAATCCTGTGCTAAGCACTGTACAAATGCTGACAGAGTGACAGCTCCTTTTACCCTCACGACAGCCCTCAGAAACAGGGATTATTGTCTGAAGTTTTCAGAGGAAGAAAAAAGGCTCAGACCTACACCATATCCAAACCCCTAGTCTCACGGTGAGAACAGGTCAGAGCCAGGATTCACACCACCACCTGACTCCAAAGGGTGAATAAAAAATACCAAAAAAAAAAGAAGTGAGTTCAGTTCAACCCCCCCCCCCCCCCCCACCAAAAACACATGTACTGAGTGCTATGCTATGGGAATTCAAAGATGCAAGACAGTCCCCTTATCCTAGAAAAAAAAAAGCTTGGTCTCCAGGAGTCAACAAACGTGCTGGTGGAGACCACGGCAGTGAACAGTTTCGGTTCCCCACTGGGCCAACGACTGTTCCCCACCAAAGGCTAAAAACCATTCTTAGCTCCCAGCCCACACCAAAAAAAAAAAAAAAAAAAACACGGGCGCCTGGGTGGCTCAGTCGGTTGAGCGGCGGACTTCGGCTCAGGTCATGATCTCACGGTCCGTGAGTTCGAGCCCCGCGTCGGGCTCTGTGCTGACAGCTCAGAGCCTGGAGCCTGCTTCGGATTCTGCATCGCCCTCTCTCTGACCCTCCCCCGTTCATGCTCTCTCTCTCTCTGTCTCAAAAATAAATAAACGTTAAAAAAAAAAATTAAAAAAAAAAAAAAGGTGGGGGGCTGGATTTGTCCCCTGGGCTATAGTTTGCAAACCCATGAGCGGGTGAGAAAGAGAGTCAGACAGATGCTGTTAGTGCTAAATAGTGTGTGAAATGATGCAGGGGAGCCCAGTGTGCACACAGAAGCCCCTTGATCATGCATTCAACATTCCAGCAGCATTTATGGAACGCCTGCTGTATGCCAGGTCATGCGCAGGTGGGGATCCACGGAACGCATGGTCTAGCGGAGGGAAGGAGGCGATGGGCAAATAATAATCGGGTGGGAGGGGCTCAGGGAGGTGCACAAGAGGTGAGACGGAAAATGGCCAGATGATGGACACTGGCGACCAGTAACCCAGGAGCAGAAGGCACGAGATTGGAGAGAGTGTGCGTGTCAGCTGCCCACACGCGCGTGTAGTGGCAGGCTGCACCTCCTTCAGCGAGACCAGAAGCGCCGCATGGGAGGCAGGGACCGGCAAGACACAAAGGCTGAAGGGCTGGTCGGGGCCGGGTGGTCCTAAGAACAAGTCCGGAGAGGAGACGGGCCTAGATTCTGGGGGCGGGGCACATTCTCACACATTAAAATCTTCGAGTCTTTGGCCTTTTGTAAAAAGCCCATTTAACTCACAAACGATCAGATCAGCCGAGGGAGAAAGGAAATGACAGGAATGGCTCTCAGTCCTCTGCAGGGGAAGTATCATTTTCCCCAGCACCCAGAGCAAAAGTTGAAGGGGAATCACTCGGCTGTTCCTCCCTCCCTGTTCGCTCAACAAACGCCCGGCGCTCACGAAGGAGGCGCATTCGCTCACTCGTTTGAGCTCTGCTAGTTTTGAGAAGAACTTAAAAGACACTGACGAGGTCATCTAAGCGTACGACTCGAGACTTCTACAGTTTTTCACAGCATTTTCTACTTTTCACACAATTCAGCGTGTCTTTGTAATAATTATCCACCACGATCAAGGCTTTCCAGACCATTCCAAGTTATCGCTATGGAAACAACTTTTTCAAGGAGGTTCCACAGGGTTTCATTTTCATTAGTTCTTGTGTTTAATTAAATTTCATCATGGTAACAGCACCGGCACTAAAAAAGGAAAGCATACAAACACTAATAAGAACTTCTAGACAGAACGTAGCAAGTGGCGATGAGCTGGGCCGTCAGTTGCTCTGAGGGCCTTCTAGACTCTTCCAGCGTGGGCATCTCACTCATCTCACATCAGTGTTTAATGTGCCTCATTTTCTCAAAACACAGGCCTAAATTCAGTTCGTGGGCCTGAGCCCTAGCACGCTGGGCCAGCACGCTGTGAGAGAGACCCACAGCCTCAAGCGTTCATTATGTCGAGACATCTGCAGAGGGAATAGAAGATTTCCACCAAAATCCAAAGAGTCAGAGGGGCGCCTGGGTGGCTCACTGGGTTAAGCGTCTGACTTCGGCTCAGGTCATGATCTCACAGACTGAGTTCGAGCCCTGCCCGTGTTGGAATCTGTGCTGACGGCTCGGAGCCTGGAGGCTGCTTCAGATTCTGGGTCTCCCACTCTCTCTGCCCCTGCCCCACTCATACTGTGTGTGTGTGTGTGTGTGTGTGTGTGTGTGTGTGTGTGTGTGTGTGTGTCTTTCTCTCTCAAAAATAAATACAACATTAGAAGAATTTAAAAACACACACAAGAGTCAGAGCATTAGAAATGGGGGGAAAGATAGTCCAAAGTGCAGAATTCTTTTCCTGCCTGAACATTTCTTCTGGTCCCACCAGGGGGCAACAGGAAAAATAGGCAGAGTCGCCCTTTTCTTCCTGGGGAGTTTACCAAGGCGTTGCTTGAAGGAAGGAAGATCATAAATTCAACATGGCCCTCTGTGCCAATGAACTTTTCCTTCACCTGAGCTTGCCCCGGCTTTCCCAAACATAAATTTACACATTGTCTCTGGTTTTATTACTAAAATTTAAGCCGGCGGACTGACCCAAACGATCACGGAGCCCGTGTTCCAAAGTTGGAGACCTAGCTACAAATCTTCTTTTACGTGTAACTCAAAGAGGAACGTGCATCTCAAGTCTTATTAAATAATAACTATACACGTGTATGTGTGGATGACGGCAGGATGGAGGACAAAATCAGGAGGGTTATGCTGGAAGGGTGGATGGTGATTCTTTCTGGAGACATAGGGAATTTATCCCTTTCTCCAGCACGTATGCTTTCTAAATTCTTCACAGTGATTTTTTTGTCTGTCTGTTTATAAGCAGGAGGGGCTCTTCCAATAAGAAAAAAAAGAACAACAAATTAAATTAGCTCAAACTTTTAAGTGACCAGACCCAGATCTTTCCTTCTACGACAGAGTCCTGATTTATGATCAGCTAATGTGAACCCTGCCTCTCCCTGTCCATCTGCTCCACCTCAACAAAAACCCCTTTTAATCCGCTGTGCATGCCGAGAAGTCTCTGCCTAAGGCCGGCCAGCAGATCCTTGAGACAAGCTCTTCTACTCTGTCTGTCATCCACCGTCAGGGGAAGGGACCAGCGGAAGCCACTTGGAAACCTTCGCGGTGGCTCCCTCATTAGCATTTCAGCATTGGGGGGTGGGGGGAACCTTGCAGCTTCAACGAAGGGCTATCCTCAGCCTCCCACTCTCTAGAGCTAATCGTGCAGTCTTGACCATAAATTTGGACTTCCCTTTCCATACTGCCATTTGTGTATTCTGAATGAGGACAGACATAAAACCAAAAGGAGAAAAGGGGGCAGGAATAAAAGAGAAGGGAAAGCAGATACCAGTGTGTATGTTCCAATGGTTACTGGGCTTTCCATCAGCCACGCCCCACAGCTGGCTGCGGAGGGACAAAAGGAGCTCGAGGTGGCCCCGGCTGCTGCTGCTGCCACGGCCGGGGCGGGGGAGGGAAATGAGGGGGGAAATGGGGACAAAATGAGATCAACTAGCCAGGCACTGGGGGCTGGGATTAACTCACACGATGAAAAAAACCTTCAAATGGAAAGGGAGGGAGGGAGGGAGGGAGGGAGGGAGGGAGGGAGGGAGGGAGGGAAGGAAGGAAGGAAGGAAGGAAGGAAGGAAGGAAGGAAGGAAGGAAGGAAGGAAGGAAGGAAGGAAGGAAGGAAGCAGTTAAGCGTCCGACTTTGGCTCAGGTCACGATCTCATGGTTCATCATGAGTTCGAGCCCCACATCGGGCCCCGTGCTGACAGCTCAGAGCCTGGAGCCTGCTTCTGATTCTGTGTCTCCCTCTCTCTCCCCCTCCCTGACTCATGTTCTCTGTCTCTCCAAAATGAATAAACATTAAAAAATAAAAATAAAGAAATATGGGAAATACAAATGGCACATCTCCAAGGATTACTACATGTCTCCGAAGACAGCAGGACAGCTCCTACCGCCCCTTCTCTGCCTGGAAGAAGACACCCTCCCCAACACCCCACCGAGAAGTTAGCAGACACAGGTACTTCCCTTTTTTCTCTCATCTTCCCTGAGGTTCCTAAGGCGGAAGGAGAGCCAGCCCCGGGGGTGTGCAACCCGTGTGTTTACACAGGCACCCCCCCCCCACACCCTTGAGTGAATGAAAGACCAGTTATCAAGTTAAAATTCTTAACTTTTCAACAAGGAGTCCTGCATTTTCATTTTGCTCCGGTTCCCACAAACAACGTAGCCACTCCTGCAGCGAACTACAAAACTAAAAACACCTAGTAACCTCTTTGGTGCACAGCGTACAGGAAAACCTGGCCCCGTTCTGAGAACTGAAGGCCCAGAACTTCCCCCTTCCCAGACCACTCTCCTCTTCTGGTTCTCCTCACACCCAGCCTCCCACCTCCAGCCTCTGGGATTTTTAGATACGTTTGCAGAAACTTTACAGAAGTTGGGTAAGAGATTTTTACAAAGGTTAAGTGGGAAACTGTCTGCTGGCCACATCCTAAATCATTAAATGCCTTCTATAAAATAAATTTATCCCTTTCAGCTTTCGACACTTTACCCAAGTCACCTCGGGGCCAGAGTTTATAACAGGGAACAAAATTCCAATTACAAGAGCTGTTTATTTCTGTAGAGATGGACCCCAAGCCTTTCATAAGCCAAGCTATTGAGCCCAAACCGTGCTTTTCATGGGTGACAGCTTCAGAATAAGACCAGTTTGTCTACACTGCAGGGAGAAACCAGATGTTTCCCTGGAGTCCAAACAAGCAAATGACAATTCAGTCAAACTGCAGAACGGCCCGCAAAAAAAAGAAATTTCTTAAAAATAAATTCCGGGGCACGAGCATGTGTGGGCCTATGTTTTGACCCCGAACACCTCCAGCCCTGCTTTGATTTTCCATTGTGCATGCAGGATATGGATCGCTTTCGTAGCCGCATCTCCACACACCGACCCCAGTTAACGTATTACTCTTGAACTCACACTCTGTGACAGTGATGAGTTGTAAATTTCCTGGGGTTGACATTAAAACGCCTCTGCAGACCCGGCAGAGTTCACAGGTTTAAAGCTGAAATTTTCATAATCCGGGAGAGTTGTCCGCATTCCCCAGAGCCTAAGAAAAGACTGTTATTTGAAAACAGGCAAAGGGTTGAAAAGCATTATTATAAATTCCATGGCCACTTCCTAGGGCCTTCGTCTAAAATAGCGGGAACTTAAAAAAAAAAAAAAAAGGCTGAAGCTTAAATGTAACAAGTTTATGCCCAACAGAGGCATAAAATAAATATAGAGGTTTTAAAATAAATATATAAATGGTCCTCCCTGCTTCTGGTGCCCAATAATGAAGAAGCAGAACAACAACACCCCAGCGTCAGGGCGATTATCTTTTGGGAAAGATAACACCTTAATGTGTATATGAGATTGTTTTCAGGTTTTTTGTTTTATTTTGTTTGGCTTTTTTTTTTTTAATTTTTTTAATGTTTATTTATTTTTGAGACGGAGGGAGACAGAGCACGAGTGGGGAAGGGGCAGAGAGAGGGAGACACAGAATCTGAAACAGGCTCCAGGCTCTGAGCTGTCAGCACAGAGCCGGATGCGGGGCTCGAACCCACGAACCGTGAGATCATGACCTGAGCTGAAGTCAGAGGCTTAACCGACTGAGCCCCCCAGGCGCCCCTTTTTTTGGCTTTTTTAATTAAACAACAGATGAGTTCATCAACGATTTGCAGTAAAGAGAAGTTGAGCGCTTTGAAAAAGCGAAGAAACCCACGGGTCTGAAATCCCTTGGCATGTCTCAGAGAACGGTGTGAGAAAAGTGTCTGGCAAGATGTGTTTTAAATAAGACTTGTAAAAGCGAATGCTTTGGGTCTTCATGAGGAAGGCTTGGGCAGGGGAATACTTTGCTTCCCAAACTGGATTTCAGATCTTCAGTCAAGGACTTTTGTGGTACTTTTGCTGTGGTTACTATCAAAAAGACCATTCACTGGGGCGCCTGGGTGGCTTGGTCGGTTAAGCGTCCGACTTCGGCTCAGGTCACGATCTCACGGTCTGTGAGTTCGAGCCCCGCGTCGGGCTCTGTGCTGACAGCTCAGAGCCTGGAGCCTGTTTCCGATTCTGTGTCTCCCTCTCTCTCTGCCCCTCCCCCGTTCATCTCTGTCTCTCTCTGTCTCAAAAATAAATAAACGTTAAAAAAAAAAATTAAAAAAAAAGACCATTCACTGTAATTCTCTTCTCTCAAAAAAGTATAAAACGGGTGTCTGTTGATCCTGGGTGCAGGGACTACTTAGCGCCAGGCCGTGCGGATGTGATCTCTTCTTCTGGCCCCTGCCACAGCTGTGTCCCGCCAGATCTCGGTCAGGCCAAGAAGCCTCAGAACTTGATCCCCCTCTTGGCATTTACTGGATTAGGGCAGTGCTGTATGTCTCGTGCCTGGGACTGTTCAATCCAGACGTCAGCAGGGATAGGAGGAGTAACCCAGAGCCCTGGGGGAAACGGGGTCCCAATGGTCAATACAAGGTTCTGCTCAGTGACTGCACATTACAGCAAACTGGAGAAGGGCCGTCTCGCTATAAAGCTGCTTACAATGGAGGTCTCCCAGAAACCCTCCACACCATTTTCCACTCACCCAGGAAATATTTCCCCTCTAAATGCACAAAATCAGGGTGCCTGGGTGGATCAATCGGTTAAGCGTCCGACCTCGGCTCAGGTCATGATCTCATGGTTCATGAGTTCGAGCCCCATGTCGGGCTCTGCGCCAGCAGCTCAGGCCTGGAGCCTGCTTGGATTCTGTGTATGTGTGTATCTCTCTCTCTGTGCCCCTCCCCTGCTCACACTCTGTCTCCCCCTCTCAAAAATAAATAAACATTATAAACGCACGAAAGCATGTTGGTGTATTGTGTTGGGGTTTGCATGGATTAATAAACATCTGAAACTTGAGGAAAATACAATTAAAATTTTTTAAAAGTATAAAACATAGCTTAGTGTTCTCCCATGCCTGAACAGAGTTTATACTATGAAAAACACGAACAGTACTTGGGTTTGGGAACACGAAGTTCCCATTTAGTTAACTACCCACGAGCGAAACAACTCTCCATTAATGAATGCATCTTCCCTATATCGTCGTACCTTCTCCTGATAAACTTCAACGGAATACAAATGCCAAAAAGAAAGACACGTATATCCTTTGACCTCAAAATTCAGTCACATGAACCACAATACTAACTAACAGTCCAAAGCGGATTCTGAAATAAACTGGAAAAAAAAAAGATGTCACTCTTAAGCAGAAGTGAGACCCTGAGGTTATTCTATCACTAGGAAAGGGTGAAGAGACCCTTTCCAGAACTATCTGGAAAGAAATGGGGAAGATGAAAGGTAGCAGCTGGGTTTTAACACCATACATATACCCCAGAACTGAAGAAAGGCGGATTCCCTCCATTTCACATAGACTTCCAGCTTATGGCTTCTGGCTCGAGGCATGCCCAGATGTCCCCAGCAGGAAAGAAGCATCCGGCAACTGTATTCATTGTGCCTCCGTTTGCACTTTCTTTCAAAGCTAATTATCCGTGTGCCTCACTTAGCCCCTGATCACAGGTTAGTCTGGGCAAACATTCCTGGCTGAAGATCTCATGAAAATGCAAAGAAATCCACTGCCCTCAGCACCCGGGATCATCGAGGCGAAGCACTCCACCCCCCAGATTTCGACTTTTGGTTTGAGCAAGACACAAGGAAAAAGAAATAATCCCTTTACTTATTATTCCCTCCCCACCCAACCCACACCCTTCCAGTAACAAAAAGAAGTTTTGCCGAGTCGGCTACCACTTCAAGCCCCCTTCTTCTTTGGCTTTGGGATGACAGTGCCACCGAATGCTGTTAGAGGAGACCCCTCAACTCACAAGAACCTCCCTCCAGTCTCCGATCACGCTGCAAACGCATATTTCAAGGAGGAGAAGAAATGCTTATCTATCCCAAAGTGTGAGCCGTACTGGGTTTCCACCAGCTTTGTCTAACGAGTGTGTCCGCCTTGGAATGAGGGTGCTGGGGTAACAAGTCCCTTTGGACTCACAAACGTGTGTGGAATTTCTTTAAATCTGAGAGCGCTTCTGTAGCGTATGTATAAAGGCTGAATGTCGTAGCTACGGTTGAGATACCCTGGGTGAAGGTGCTGCCCGCAGCTCCTGGCACACAGTAGGTGCCTAGACCCACAGGCCACGGACGTGCGTTCGGACAAGCCGGGCTTCAAGTCACAGTCCTGCCCTTAACTAGCTGCTGCTCCCATCTGTAAAAGCCACCTGGCTGTTGAGAGACGGAGGCAGAGCACGAGCGGGGGAGGGGCAGAGAGAGAGGGAGACCCAGAATCCGAGGCGGGCTCCAGGCTCCGAGCCGTCAGCCCAGAGCCCGACGCGGGGCTCGAACCCACGGACGGTGCGGTGAGATCACGACCTGAGCCGCAGTCGGACGCCCAACCGACTGAGCCACCCAGGAGCCCCGCCCCCCCCCCCCCCCCCCCACTGCTCGCTTTCTAGGACTGGTATATCCCATAGAATCCCACCCTGTCTGAGAAATTACACCCTAGACCTGCTTCAACACGTAGCTGGCTTTCGGTGGGTCATCGCTCATTTTTTTCTACTGCTTTCCAACGTCAACAGTGTTTTTTTCTTTTTTTGTAAAGAGTTGCAATTTTAAAGTTTATTTTTGAGAGGGTGAGACCGGGGGAGGGGGAGAGAGCGAGGGAGAGAGACAGAATCCCAAGCAGGCTCCGCATCGGCAGCCCAGAGCCCGACGCGGGGCTCGAACCCACGGACCGTGAGATCGTGACCTGAGCCGCAGTCGGACGCCCAACCGACTGAGCCACCCAGGCGCCCCGCCCCCCCCCCCCCCCCCCCCACTGCTCGCTTTCTAGGACTGGTATATCCCATAGAATCCCACCCTGTCTGAGAAATTACACCCTAGACCTGCTTCAACACGTAGCTGGCTTTCGGTGGGTCATCGCTCATTTTTTTCTACTGCTTTCCAACGTCAACAGTGTTTTTTTCTTTTTTTTGTAAAGAGTTGCAATTTTAAAGTTTATTTTTGAGAGGGTGAGACCGGGGGAGGGGGAGAGAGCGAGGGAGAGAGACAGAATCCCAAGCAGGCTCCGCATCGGCAGCACAGAGCCCGACGCGGGGCTCGAACCCACGGACCGTGAGATCGTGACCTGAGCCGCAGTCGGACGCCCAACCGACTGAGCCACCCAGGCGCCCCGCCCCCCCCCCCCCCCCCCCCCCCCCCCCACTGCTCGCTTTCTAGGACTGGTATATCCCATAGAATCCCACCCTGTCTGAGAAATTACACCCTAGACCTGCTTCAACACGTAGCTGGCTTTCGGTGGGTCATCGCTCATTTTTTTCTACTGCTTTCCAACGTCAACAGTGTTTTTTTCTTTTTTTTGTAAAGAGTTGCAATTTTAAAGCTTATTTTTGAGAGGGTGAGACCGGGGGAGGGGGAGAGAGCGAGGGAGAGAGACAGAATCCCAAGCAGGCTCCGCATCGGCAGCACAGAGCCTGACGCAGGGGCTCGAACCCACCAATCCTGAGATCGTGACCTGAGCCGAAGTCGGACGCCCAACCGACTGAGCCACCCAGGCGCCCCGCCCCCCCCCCCCCCCCCCACTGCTCGCTTTCTAGGACTGGTATATCCCATAGAATCCCACCCTGTCTGAGAAATTACACCCTAGACCTGCTTCAACACGTAGCTGGCTTTCGGTGGGTCATCGCTCATTTTTTTCTACTGCTTTCCAACGTCAACAGTGTTTTTTTCTTTTTTTTGTAAAGAGTTGCAATTTTAAAGTTTATTTTTGAGAGGGTGAGACCGGGGGAGGGGGAGAGAGCGAGGGAGAGAGACAGAATCCCAAGCAGGCTCCGCATCGGCAGCACAGAGCCTGACGCAGGGGCTCGAACCCACCAATCCTGAGATCGTGACCTGAGCCGAAACCAAGAGTCAGACGCTCAACCGACTGACCTGCCCAGGTGCCCCGGACAGTATTTTCCAAACACTTCCAACACCAACTTCTCCCTGTAGCGTGCCTTATCCGTGGATTCCCAGACCATAGGATGGGCTTTCCCACAGTTTCCAGGCCCTCACTGGCCTACATGATCTTCTCCTCTGTTTTCCCAGGAGGGAAACTCAGGAAATACAGCCTAAATGGGAAGAACAAGATGGACAAGATGCAGCCAGAACCTGGGGTATGTATCCCACCCACATCTCACCTGTGGCCTTTGGAAGGAAGACTTCACCACGGCCTCTCTGTGCCTGTGTGATCTGGGAACTAGCACGGGGCCGCGTGCTCAGAAGGGTCCTGTTCTTGGTTTCGTGCTCACCTGCTGCCATCTTGAAATTCTTAATTTCCTTTATAAGTTTATTTTACTTATTTTGAGAACGACAGAGAGAGAGACAGAGAGAGTGTTCCAAGCAGGCTCTACACTGTCAGCACGGAGGCCGACGCAGGGCTCGAACCCAAGAACCGTGAGATTAGGACCTGAGACGAAATCAAAAGTTGGACGCTCAACCAACCGAGCTACCCAGGCGCCCCCTTAAATTCTTAAATTTTTGAACAAGGGCCCCATGTGTTCATTTTGCACGATGTACCACAAATCACGCAGCCAGTCCCGCTCTCTTCCACCCTGTAAGACTTACGATGAAGGTCACCTCTTCTGAGAACACCTATCACCTCCTCCCTGATGGGCCCTCCCGTGGCCCCTGGCTCATACTTCCATTTATTTATTCACACCCACCAACATTTAACGGGCCTCTGCCACAATACCATCAACACTGCCTTTCTTGAACACACACCAAATCCCGGGCACGGTGTTCGATTCTTCTCGTACAGGAGTTGTATCTAGAGCAACTCTGATAAGGTAGGGCACTGTTATTACCCCCGATGTACTGACAGGTTAAGGATGTGCCCACGGAGCAGAGCGTAGGGGGAAGCAGGACTCCTGAATCGAGGCTCAGAAACACTACTTTCTTCAACTGTCATACACTGTGCTCAGAACCAGGAACGCTGTGGTGAAGAAAGGGGACGTTCCTTGACGGCCACCCCACTCCCACACCTAAAGTGTAATTATTAGTTTCATTTTTTAAGTTTATTTATTTATTTTGAGAGAGAGAGAGAGAGAGAGAGAGAGAGGGAGGGAGGGAGAGAGGGAGGGAGAGAGAGAGAATCCCAAGCAGGCTCCACACTGTCAGCACAGAGCCCGACGTGGGGCTCGAACTCACGGACCGCGAGATCATGACCTGAGCCGAAGTCGGCCGCTTAACCGGCTGAACCACCCAGGCGCCCCAGGCCGGTCCTTTTAAAAAAAAAAAAAAAAAAAAAAATTTTAATGTCTATTTATATATGAGAGAGAGAAAGGCGGAGTCTGAGGAGAGGGTCGGGGAGAGAAGGAGACACAGAATCCGAAGCAGGCTCCAGGCTCTGAGCGGTCAGCACAGAGCCTGATGCGGAGCTCAAACTCGAGAACTGGGAACAGTGAGATCATGACCCGAGCGGAAGTTGGACGCTTAACCGACCAAACCATCCAGGTGCCCCTGGCCGGGCCTTTTCAAAAATGTCAATGTTGTATCAAAGAAAACCTGGGATACGTGCCAGACTAGAGGAGATAAGGAGCAAGGACAAGTAAATGTCACTGGCAACTCTGTACAGGTTTCTGTACCAGAAGAAAAAAAAAATGCTGTTAAAAACGGCATTTTAGATGCTGGGGGGTGGCGGGGGGGGGGGGGGGGGACCAGGACATTTTAGGAACAAATGGCAAATTTTGAGTAAGGGCTGTAGATTAATAGTAACGCGCCACTGTTAAATTTCCCGATTTTGACAACTGTACTGTGTTACGTAAGAGAAATGCCCCGCTAGGAATTAAACACGGAAGTACTTAGGAGTAAAGGGAATGATGTCTGCGACTTAACTCTAACGACTTAAGAGCGAGAGTATTAAAAAGCAAATATGGCAAAATGTTAACAACTGATGTACGCGCGGTGAGGAGTGTATTGGAGTCAACCACAGAAGTTTGTAACTTTGTTTCTCGTTAGACATTGTTCCCAAAAAATGTTTTCAACTCAATCGGCACAAGTACTGCTATCGTTAATCAGGAAGTGATATCAGAATGTAGGTAAATGACGCGGCCCGTATAATCCAGGGATCAAGGACTTGATATTTTGGCTTCTAGCTGTGTCTCAAGTCTAAAAACGGTGTTGAAAAATACATTTTTTTTTAATTTTTTTTTTCAATGTTTTTTTTATTTATTTTTGGGACAGAGAGAGACAGAGCATGAACGGGGGAGGGGCAGAGAGAGAGGGAGACACAGAATCGGAAACAGGCTCCAGGCTCTGAGCCATCAGCCCAGAGCCTGACGCGGGGCTCGAACTCACGGAACGCAAGATCGTGACCTGGCTGAAGTCGGACGCTTAACCGACTGCGCCACCCAGGCGCCCCGAAAAATACATTTTTAAAGACATCATGGGATACAAAAGAAAAGAGCTCTGCATGGACACACACACACACGCTTGTTTCATTTTGCTTTTGAATTTACTAAACGAAGATCTTGGTGAAAAGCCTCACTCAAGAAAATAGTAAGTAACTAGACAGGAAGGTGAAGAAAGCTTTCTTTCTCTTCCTCTCTCTGAAATCTTCCAGTTGGGCGTTCACACTCTGCTCCCCGCCTCCCCACTAAAGCGCGTCAAGTAACTATACTCACCTCCATCACTTTCTGAGCTGACAGTTTCTTCAGTGCTTTGGGGGGGGGGGGGGGCTTTCAGAACAAATGGCCAAGCAGGGGCTGGGTCAGTGTTCAGAACTCTGCTCGGTTTCCCCCAGGGCTGCATTGGCATGACAACAGAAACCACAAAAGGAGACCAACAAAGGAAGACAAGTGTTTAATGCTGGAGCCATCTGCCAATTCTCCTAAAGATCTTTTCAAGAAGTGAGTGAAGCTAAAGGAGGAGGCGAGAAGGGAATCTGCAGGGGAGGGCAGAAAAATCATTCACGGGAGACGCAATTGCAATATGAAAAGGACCAAAGAAGGTTTGGAGCTGGGACAGATGAATGAACGGAATCCACCTAAATAGACCCACAGCACCCTCTCCAATGGGGCTTTTGTCGGTTGCCTAGCATTTTAAATGTTATAGTCAGAATATGTTATTAAGGGAGGATTTAATATACACGGGCCACAAAAAACACCCTGCGGAGGGGTCTTCTGATTACCCACGTGGAAAGCCCAAGCCACCTGCCTTTGCAAAGACGACACTGGGTTTTCTTTCTTTAGGCAGCAAGATGTCCTAAATACAGTAGTTTAGCCATAATAAAGCATTTTCATGCCAACGCTGCACCCCCCACTTCTCCCAGAGACATCCTGCCGAATGTTAAGACCACCAACTCTGAAAATTATTTAAATGCACCAAAACAAAATACCTTCATGCCCTCAGGGGATTAAAAAAAAAATTGAGCCCAAAACATATTCCTCCGTCAATATTAATAGAAAGAAAATAAAACCCTGAAACCGTGTGTGAGCACCTTGGGGAGACTGAGGCATCAAAAGCAGTTCACCCTCCCTGAGACACCTATCTACCTCCTGGTTTTCAGAATTCTTGACGTCCCGAAGGTTAAACACGGCTTTCATCCATCTCTGCTGCTCCTAAAACATTATCAGTCCCTGAACGGCCTGTCATCTTCAGGGACTTTAGGTAACAGCCTCTTATTTCTGAACACAGCCTCACAGGTTATCTCCTGTAGAATTTGTAGTTGAAACACAAGTTAAACGCTGGCTAGATCGGTAGGTGGGTTCTCAATGGGGATATTCAGGAGTTTGTTTGTTTTTAATTCCGCCAATTTAAAATGCATGTGGCTCCGGGCGCCTGGGTGGCTCAGTCGGTTAAGCATCTGACTTCAGCGGAGGTCATGATCTGGTGATCCACTGGCCCTGTGCTGACAGCCTGGAGCCTGGATCCAGTGTCAGATTCTGTGTCTCCCTCTCTCTCTCTGCCCCTCCCCTGCTCACGCTCTGTCTCTCTCTCAAAAATAAATAAACATTAAGAAAAAAAAATTTTTTTTTAATGCATGTGCTTTGCAAGGGATTCAGTGCTTAAGGGCTATCTGGTTGCTTCTTTGGTCAGACTCTCCACCTTAAGTTGTAGGAATTTTTTTTTAATTGTTTTAATGTTTATTCATTTTTGTGAGAGACGAACAGAGAGCGAGTCAGGGAAGAGCAGAGAGAGAGGGAGATGCAGAATCCAAAGCAGGCTCCAGGCTGTGAGGCTGTCAGCACAGAGCCCAGCGTGGGGCTTGAACCCACCAACCATGAGCTCATGACCTGGGCTGAGGTCGGGGGCTCAACCGACTGAGCCACCCAGGTGCCCCAAGTTGGAGGATTTATAAGATGCCCCTCAACAGAATCCTCAGAGATGCAGCTATAAATCTGGCGCCCACTTAAAAAAACTAATGTTGCAAAGTTGTGGCATTAGTTTCGTAATGTTGAAAGAGTATCTTTCAAAGCCGGGCTCCCCGGAAATACGTAGGAGAGCCTCCTAGCCTCCGCAACCTGCAACCTCAGCACGGACAAGAGGGGCCCCTCCCTCCCTCCCTCCCTCCCTCCTCAGCCAGCAGGGGGACAGGGTCAGCCAGAGGAGGCTGCCCAACGAATGGGGTTTAAATCCAGCCTGATGCACAAGTCAGCCACAGGCCAGGCTGCAAGAGAGACCCGTGGCAGCCTACAGGGGGCAGCCTGAGTCCCTCCAGGCCCCGGGCACACGCTGGCCTCCCGGGTGCCAGCAGCCGAGTGACTGTCCCGCCACGCGGTGTCCACACACCCGCCGGCCCCTGGCCTTGACCTCTGCTCCCCGACTGTCCGCGGCCCTGGGGGAGCCGGGAGGGAGGCTGACCTCTGGCTGTGAGCCGGCTGAAGATCTGGCAGTTGACTTCTCTGTCGCGTACGTAACATCGGATCTCCTCCACCGCCTCTCGGATGACAGTGACGGCCAGCACGAAGCCCTGCAGAGACAGGGGAGAGAGGGTGAGCCCCGCGGAAAGCGACTTCCCTCTCCTGGTGCTGGGGACAGACAAGGCCAGAGGCCACACGGGACAGCAGGAGGGCGGGTCCTGCCAACCGCCCCAAATGCACCTGCCCCGGCAAGCCCACTTCTCTGACTCCTTCCTTCACACATACCCTGGGGAAACACTGGCTGACGCACACAGACGGGGGCATCCCTACCCACCACCACGGCAGGGTTTCTAAGAGTCAAGAAGGTGGTCGGTCCACAGGCAGTGGCCGAGCGATGGCACCTGGTGACATCTGTACCTCATCCAGCGGACGTTACTGGAGGGGTGTCACGGCCCCACAACAACCCTGCTCTTACCACTGCGGACATGAGGGCTCTGAGGCACAGAAAGGTTGAGTAATCTTGCCAAGGACACAAAGCTCCTAAGTGACAGGCAGGACACTGGCTCCGGAGTCCTTGCCCTTAACAGCCGCATCGTTCAGCGTCCAGAGAAACGTGCAAAGGAGATCAGCCAACAACACAGAGCACACCCGGACCAGTTAAGAAGAGTGAGAGCCATCACTTTTGCACTGACCTCCCAAGTAGGGACATCAACTCTTCACCACATACAATGTAACCCCGTGCATACAAGCACCAACCGCAATGACCACAGTCTGCAAAGAGTTTCCAATTTCCTTAACCAGTGGCTAGATTCCTACACAAGGAAAGGACGGGAGGGAGAGGGAAGGGCCGAAAGGGACTCCAGTCTTCTCTGTAACGCTTTCAATCCTTCTAAAGAAAACACATTGAGGGACGAGCACTGGGTGTTGTATGGAAACCAATTTGATAATAAATTTCATATATTGAAAAAAAAAAAAAGAAAACACATCGAAGTATCAATTGCATAAATAGCAGCTAATAAAAAGAACACTGAAACTGCCCGACCTTTCCCAGGTCAGGTACCTCAACTCATAAAAAATTTGGCGGGGGCTGGGGTGTGAGTCAGCCGTAACAGGAAATCTATTTCCATCCAGATTCCTCCTCTTGTGTCAATAAAGGCAAGAGCATTCGTTCATTTTTCTTACAAAATACCCTTGTCATCTCTCCTTTTCAAGCCTTTTTTTTTTTAATTTTTTTTTTCAACGTTTATTTATTTTTGGGACAGAGAGAGACAGAGCATGAACGGGGGAGGGGCAGAGAGAGAGGGAGACACAGAATCGGAAACAGGCTCCAGGCTCCGAGCCATCAGCCCAGAGCCTGACGCGGAGCTCGAACTCACGGACCGCGAGATCGTGACCTGGCTGAAGTCGGACGCCCAACCGACTGCGCCACCCAGGCGCCCAAGCCTTTTTTTTTTTAATACAGAAAGCACCATCGCCCTGAAGGTTAGCAGCCGTGATTCTTTGGGGATTTCATTTTTATATTGTTTATCCTGTGAAATAGATGAACTTCCATTCAAAGGACTTTAAATCTCTTATGTAAATCTAGCCAGAGATGCGCTGCTTTGTGGGACTTCTCCAAGGGCTCGTTTGTCTTTCCAATCCAGAGCAAGACTGGGACATTCCAGAATGAGAGCTCTAGAGCCGGAGGTGAGAGGAAGCCTGTGGTGGCAGGGCACAGACCCAGTCTGCAGAACGGGTGCCCCCCCCCCCCCCACGCCGCCGGGTCGTTGTTCTGGGCCAGAACCCAGGTGTTTGCTGTTTGTTTTTCGCAAATGTTCCCGTTCCTATCCCTTGCTGCGTGGGCCTAGCGAAATTCCACTGATGTTAATGGAAAGTGTGCACGCATACAAAGACAGGAGCCGTGACCTCCCTGCTGCAAATAAATACCGCCTCCTAAGTTATCCCATCTACTCCCCCTGCCCCGCCCCCCCCAACACACAGTTCCCATTAAACCCAAAGGACCTGCCATCCCTTAGGCTAGAAAATGCTTTTGCTCAGAGATGCAAATGTCGTCCAGAAATAAATTCCAACCATCCAACTTCAGAGGTCCTTAAGATCCACGGATATTTAGAAAGAGGCTTTAACAGGGAGGGCTAGGATTGTCTGAGCTCGGAAAGGGACTCAGAGGCAGTGACAGTGCCCAGACAGGCCATTCTGAAAGTGTTAAGCCTCCTTTTGTAAAGTCGCACATCAAAAATAGATTTCCTGAAGCAAAACCAATCTATGAGCTAGAAATCAGAAAAGCAGTGCCCTCTGGTTCAGGAGGGATTGACTGGAAAGGGGCACTCGGGGACTAGGGTGGTGGAAATGCTCTGTATTTTGACCGAGGTGGTGTTTCCAGGTGTTGACAAATGTCAACGTATTATCTGTGTATTTCATGGTACACAGATTATATCTCAGTAACGAAAAAATCTAGCTCTTCATACAAACAATTTTAGGGATCATTTCAGCTACCTATTGAGGAATTTCTCCCTTTAACATATCAGTACCAAGAAAAAGGTTCTCAAAAGCTAAACCTTAATCCAGACAAGGAACAATGACACCAGTGCCAGAAATTTAAAATTCAAATGAGCGTATTTCCTGAGAATTTCCTGTCCACTGGGAGCAAAAGGAGGCAATTTATTTGCAGGGCTTCCTTTTAATCCTCCCAATGAGCCAAGCAAGTGGACACGATCATGCCTGTTTTGCAGATGAGAAAAACTGAGGTTCAAATTACACAACTTCCCAACGTGTAGCCAGGGAACCACACCGCAGCCCTCACTCAGCCCTTATCCATAGCTGGCTCTGAAACGAAAGGCCTTTCAGGGCGGTCGGAGACATTTCAAATGCGTTCTGGTCAAGAACCGGAAAGTGATTCTGCGCACAAAAATCTAGGGGACATCAGCTCTTGTCCCCTAGAAACATGCCATCCACTTCGTCTCTCTTCGACCCCCAAACCTTCTTCTCTGTAGCCCCTGGGAAGAGGCAGGACGGTAAGACCAACATCCTAAACCTTCACAGTGAAAATGTGGCTGTAAGAGAGACCCAGATGCGGAGTCGAAAATGTCAGGACCGCCAGCGGCAGCTGTGACCCTGCCTGCTTCCCACCTGCGGCCACCGTTCCAGGGAAAGCGGGCGGGGGGTCCAGGAGGAGGCAGAGGCCACTCTGACTGCATGCACGGAAGGTCAGGCTTCTGGGAACTCCTGGCATCATTTCAGCAAGGCGATGTGGGCAGGAGCTAGGGAATGGGGGTGGGGAGGGGCACCCCAGTGCTGGCTACTTGCTCCCGCCCACCTGGACTGGACCAGAGGGAAATTTTCACTGGGGCGATTTCTGTGTTTCTTGAATCATGTGAACATCTTACCTTTCAAATAACCACACTTTTAAAAGGCATCCCGGGAAAAGGCAAGGTGATAAGTTACATTTGTATACATTAGAGACTAACTTTTTTACACAAGTAACTTAGGGTTTGACTCTAGGGTATGTAGTTAGCAGCTGTGGAACTAAAAACCTCCAATGACGTTGGGGTATTTCACATAAAACTCCAAAGCTTCTAACTCTTGGGCCTGGCAACTCCAGGACCATGTTCGCACCTGCTGGAACGGAGCGGACCCTTCCGTTCTGCATGGGACGTGAGCTCCCCGGTTCTCCCGAGGCCTGCTTGTGTCAGCCGGGCCTCTGAGTCTGCAGTGTTCATGGGTGAGAACGCAACGCGCCGCCCGACAGGAATGTTTGTTATGCAAGGCAAGGATGTGTGACAAAGCCTTCTCCCGCTCCCAGAGTCCTAACTCACCCACAAATGACTCAGGTCGGGGGAGAACTGTTTGCACATCCCCAAAGCACCTTTGCTATTCGTGTGGAAAAACCCAACCCCCTCTCCCTTCTCTGGGCTGGAGCTGCCGGCCTAACCTGTCTGATGACGCGGCACTCGTGGTTTATGGCCACCCGGCCACTCACGGGTCTCTTAGCAACTGGCTCCCCACACCGTCCGTGTCAGTGCACCAAATCCTTATCCTCTCTCACCTGCCACCATAAATAAATACATAAATAATGCCCCACTTCATGTGAAATACACAGCTTCTACCTGGATAGAAAGAGATGTCACTTCCACCCTCTCCACACCCTGGTCACACTGGGCTTCCTTCTGTTCTTCAAATGCTCTGGGCAAATGCCTACCGCAGGGCCTTTGCACTGCTGCTCTCTGTACCTGGGATACTCCCGCCTTCCTATTCAGCCCATCCCCTCCTTGAGATGTTTTCCATGGCCACACTGGCCAAGGCTGCCCCTCTACATCCCCCACCCCCACCTCATCCATTCAACAAATATTAAATGGGCCTGGGATACCCTATCTGGCCCGTGGCCTTATTCTTAGAACCTCTGCAGGACTTTTCACAATTTGAAATGTTTACTGTCTGTCTCCTCTGAAAACCAACTGGACAGGGGCAGGAATTTTTATGTTTCATTCACCGCTGTGTCCCCAGCACATAGCAGAGGCCCCCTCCCCCCAACCCGGCACACAGTCGCTACTCGATAACCATTTGCCCAAAGGAGGCAAGGGAGGGAATGGAGGGGCCTTCTGGTCAGGTCTGTCTCACTTCAGACACAAAGCGCAAAACCCGGTACTTTTCAAACCCTCCTGCTGGCAGACTCTACAGGGACACAAAACAGGATCTCAGAAAACAATTCAAATAGCACAACCCACAAAGATGGAAGCCTTGTCCTTCTGGCCTGACACTGCATCCCCAGAGTCTAGAAACAGGCGAGACAGGCCGTAAGCATGAAATGCACAGTTGCTGAAAAAACTGACTGACTGGCTGAAGGACAGAACGAATGAAGGGCCCGGCCTTTACCACTTCACCAGTCTGGCCCCAGTGGTGTACGAAATGTAGCCTCACCGTTAAAATCCTGGGGGGGCTTGGGGCGCCTGGGGGGCTCAGTCGGTGGAGCGTCCGACTTCGGCTCAGGTCATGATCTCGCGGTCTGTGAGTTTGAGCCCCGCGTGGGGCTCTGGGCTGACAGCTCAGAGCCTGGAGCCTGTTTCAGATTCTGTGCCTCCTCTCTCTCTGCCCCCTCCCACCCTATGCTGTGTCTCTCTGTCTCTCTCTCTCTCTCTCAAAAATAAACATTAAAAAAAATTTTTTTTAGGGGCGCCTGGGTGGCTCAGTCAGTTGGGTATCCGACTTTGGCTCAGGTCATGATCTCACAGTTCATGGGTTCAAGCTCCATGTCAGGCTCTGTGCTGACAGCTCAGAGAGCCTGCTTCAGATTCTGTGTCTCCCTCTCTCTCTGCCTCTCCCCCACTTGTGCGCGCGCTCTCTCTCTCTCTCTCTCAAAAATAAATAAACATTAAAATTTTTTTTATTAAAAAATATAGGGGGCGCCTGGGCGCCTCAGTCGGTTAAGCGGCTGACTTCAGCTCAGGTCATGATCTCGCGGTTCGTGAGTTCGAGCCCCGCGTCGGGCTCTGTGCTGACAGCTCAAAGCCTGAAGCCTGCTTCGGATTCTGTGTCTCCCTCTCCCTCTGCCCCTCCCTCGCTCATGCTCTGTCTCTCTCTCCTTCAAAAATAATAAACATTAAAAAATTTTTTTAATCCTGGGGGGGGGGGGGCTTGAGGCTGTCCTCTCGAGTAAAAGGTTGCAGATGCCCGGGTGAGAGAGACAAAGAAGCGTCTGTTCCCAAACCCCACAGTCAGCGAACAAACCACGCCCCTTACTCACCAGCGGGACCCAGTAGGTGTAGAGTGCACCGAGTCTCATTTCAGGAACAAACTGAGAGCAGGCAAGAAGCAAGAAATAGAGGTTGAAAAATACTTGAACTGGTTGAACAACACCTGGAATGACAAGAGAAGGAGAGAGAGAGAGAGACAGTCACGGCTCGAGTGATGCACCGGCGGGGGGTCGAGTCCGAGGTGATTAACAGTTGAGAGCGGCCCTGCAGACGAGCACAACTCCCATGATGCCTTTTACGTAGAGTTTCAATGCTCCTGCGTATGTTTAGGAAAACACATGTGGGTAATCAAAACAGAACAGAATTCGTAAAAGTCAAAAAAAAAAAAAAAATGAAGAAACAAACAATGATACACACGGAAATTATTAACACCAAATTCAAGAGAGTGGGTGCCTCTGGGGCCGGGGAGGGCATGCCGGGGGCTTCGACTTTATCTGTGACAGTTGTTTCTTAAAAACTGTTTTGTAAGTACAGGGAGGGCCGCTCAAAATGCTCAGAAGAGGTTTTAGTGGGAAATGTCCTCTACTGTGAGGTTGATCAAGAAAACGAGGTAACCTCTCATCTCCACGATATGATCTGAACACCATAAAATAGAGCAGAATCCTGTCCTTGTGGAGGGCGGGTTGTGGGGGAGCCTCGATGGCTCCCAAGTGCCCTGGGAGGTGGGAGGGGGGGGAGTGGGGAGTCTGGCACCACACGCCTTGCCTGGGGCGCTGAGCGGAAATGATGTGTCTCTTGGAGGCTGAGGCAGTAAAGAGCCATTTTTCAGCCAACTCACTCTTGCTCAGTCATGGAGATACTGGAGGCCCTCGTGTTCCAGAAGGTGTAGCCGCAACACGGAAGAGAGTGTGGCCGCTCGGCACCAGAATTTCCACGAAGGAGAAATAAAATTTTTCTTGATTTAAGATGCTGACATTTGGGGGGGGGTTGGGGGGGTGGGGAGGGGGGAGATGTGGGTCGAACGCAGCAGTGAAGGCAGTCAGAGTTGCCCTTAAAAAAACATTCAAATTGACCGTAAGCTACAGCATTACACGTTTGTGTTTCTGGAACCTCTCTCAATAAATCAAACACTCATTTTTTTTTTCTTTCCCCTTCCAGCACTGAACTGATCACTGCTGCTGCTTCTAAAGTCAGCCAGTGTGTGTCGGGTAAAATAGGCATTCAATTCAAGCACATGTTGGGAGGCGGGGGAAGGTCTGTAGAGCTGAAATCCACAGATTGGCCTAAGCTAATGTGGAAATGCTAGGACCAGGACTCCAGAGCACGAAATAATAAGTAAGCACAACCAAAATATTCATTAGCAAAAATGCCAACAGCAATTCCTTCTGGATGGTAGGATTAAAACGTACCTTTAAAAAAAAAAAAAAACATCTCCATACTTGTATCTCCTGACTTTCCTACACTGAATATGCGTTTCATGATGACAGAAGGGATACTTTAGGCAATGATGGGGTTTTGGTTTTTGTAGATTTTTTGTTTTTTTTTTGGTATTTTGTTACACTGCTGGGTCCCCAAAATATCTTTTTCACATCCTGCCCCTAACACACCAACTAAATGTGAAGTTATTCTAATGGATCAGGTGGCGTCTCAAAGCAGAAATCTCAGAAGGCAGCCTCCCCCCCCCCCCCCCCGCTAGGTACTCAGGACACGGGAGATGGACAGGCAGTGGCTAAGGCAGCCTGGAAAAGACCCAGGTTATCCGGCCACAGGGACGTTTGTCTTTTTTCCTCTTTTTAAAAAAATATTTATTTATTTTTGCGAGAACAGGAAGAGTGTGAGCGGGGAAGGGGCAAGAGAGAGAGAAAGAATCCCAAGCAGACTCCCTGCTGTCAGACTCGGGTCTCGAATTTACCAACCGGGAGATCACGGCCTGAGCCAAAACCAAGAGTCGGCCGCCTACCCGACTGAGCCACCCAGGTACCCGGGGACCTCAGTCTTCTAAAACCCGGTACCACCACCCACATCCGGTGTGAGAAGAAAAAAAGGCTGTGGCCTCTGCCCGTACGCACCCCAGGAAGAAAGGTGAAGACGTTGTACTTCTGATTGTTGATGACATTCCGAGGGTACCTCTGGTCCCTCTTCTCGGGTGCCCCAACCACACAGTGCGGGGCCTGGGCTCCCCTCCGCCGCAGCATCTCAGCCACTCACAGCACCTGTGGGAAAGACACAGCCACAACCGTCAAGGCCACGCCCACACCTGTCCACTTCTCTCCGAACGTGTTCCTCTAGAGCAACTTTACTGGGTCAGGACAACGGCCACGAATGGGACTTCATCATCATGAGAGGGGAAAACAGAGCCAAGGCTTCTAAGAAGCTGTGGTCCAAATATGCTTTGTCCGCAAGCCCAGATTAACTTACGTCATCAAAGCGTAAGTTCATTTTTAAAAGGAGATTTAAGTTAAAAAGTAAATACAGGGGTGCCTGGGTGGCGCAGTCGGTTAAGCGTCCGACTTCAGCCAGGTCACGATCTCGCGGTCCGTGAGTTCGAGCCCCGCGTCGGGCTCTGGGCTGATGGCTCAGAGCCTGGAGCCTGTTTCCCATTCTGTGTCTCCCTCTCTCTCTGCCCCTCCCCCGTTCATGCTCTGCCTCTCTCTGTCCCAAAAATAAATAAACGTTGAAAAAAAAAAAAATAAAATTAAAAAAAAAAAAAAAAAAGTAATACAGAGCAACACATTACCTCTATTTACATTTTGCTGATGAGAGAGGAGAGCCCACAGCAGTTATAATACAGCACCCACGGAGAATCCCATTCAGATTTCTACCTCAATCTGTGTCTCTCAAATCGCAATTGTAATCACCCCCAAAAATGTCTATTTGCTTAAAAATAAACAAAATAAAAAGTAAAGCAACCAGTGCGCCAAGATGTGAGAAACCACAGAGTCCGGCCTTGACGACTTCCGTCTTGCTAGAAAACCTGGTGTCTTTCCAGCACGCTGCCCGGCTCCACCAAGATGACCAGGTAAACGAGGGGAAGAATCTCTCCACACCCGGATCTCCTTTGAGCAACAGCCCAGAGGAGCCAGCCAGGAAGACACTGGCTCGGGGCCCGGTGTCACCCAGAGCCAGGCCGGTGTGCCCACTGTGGGCCGACTGAGCCCCCAGCTGCCCGGGCTGCCCTGCGAGGGTCGGCGCATTCGTGCACCTGCTCCCAGGTGGCCCGCACAAGGCAGGGCAATCCATGTCCGGGGGAATGAAGCCACTCTTGAGAACACCTGTCCTTCCGGAGAGCCCAAACACAAGGCAGAAACCCCAGCCCTGCCGGCCCCCCCACCATGTTGCCAAGTGAAGTGAAACCAAGCAGACAGGGAAATGGTGACTTATGTAATTACAGGTCCACCACGGTCCTCCCTTCTTCCCATCCTCCTACGCGCCAGGCAGGCCCTGGTGGGGTGCTGGGGTACAGAGCGGAGCAGACTCAGCCCCCTGGTCATCAGCAAGCTGCCTGTCCAGATGCTCAAAATTCCCATGACGAAACACAATGCTCTTCCTTAAAAATAGGATGTTTGGGGGCACCTGGGTGGCCCAGTCGGTTAAGCATCTGACTTTGGCTCAGGTCATGATTTCCCATTCGTGAGTTCAAGCCCGCTCAGACTCTGTGCTGACAGCTTGGAGCCTGGAGCCTACTCTGCTTCTGTGTCTCGCTCTCTCCTGCCCCCTACCTTACTCGCGCTCCATCTCTCTCTCAGAAATAAACAGTTAACAAAAAATCAAAGAAATACAACTAGCATCTTCATTCCAGTAAATCAGTGCTCGAGTGGAGCATATGTGATCAGGACAGGTTTTACTCCTAGTAACTCATCTGTGTTGGCCCTGTTCTCGGTTGTCCAAAGGCCAGAGACACACGCAGGCCTGGACCAGAGGGACCCAAACCGCCGCTGTCTGTGTATAAGCAGCACCCGTGCTGGCCATCGGTGGACACTCGTTAAGTGCACACTGAAGGCAGGAAGCAGGAAGGAGAGAGGGGGAATCACTTGACGGGGAGCAGACCTCTGGGTCAGTGAAAACCGCGGTCATGACTGACCCCTCCGTGATGTGAACCAGCACCCCTCTCCCCATCCTGTAATAATCCTGTAACGATGGCTCCCGCAGTTGAGGGTTTCTAAGCGAAAGCCAGAGAATGACCTTAACAAAACCATCAGGTCGGCTGTTCACATGAGTTTCGTCTGTTTTGTTTTAGCAGAATGTTCTGCACAGCAAGCTGCAAGGTCGGGCCGCTCGTCACGTAAGCCGCAGACGTGTGCACGTGCGCAAAGTGGCAGGAGGGTCGTCGCAGGGTGCACTGTGGTGGCAAGAGATGGGAGAGGGGCTCGGTGTGGTTCATGCTCTGCGAAATTCAGAACAGTAAGCATTTATCGAGCGTCCCGCTGGGAACTGCATGTTGAGCAGCATCTTTGCTCCTTTCTCACAGCCCCACGACAAAACAGGGGTGAGCGTTCGGCACAGGCTAAAATAAAAAACTTTGTGGGAGTGCAAGCTGGTGCAGTCACTCTGGAAGGCAGTATGGAGGTTCCTCAAAAAACTAAAAACAGAACTACCCTAGACCCACCAATCACACTACTAGGCATTTCTCCACGGGATACAGGGGTGTTGTTTCGAAGGGCCACACGCACCCCCATGTTTATAGCAGCACCATCAACAATGGCCAAAGTATGGAAAGAGCCCAAATGTCCACCGATGGATGAATGGATAAAGAAGATGTGATGTATATATATCTATATCTATATATCTATGTCTGTCTATCCATACACACACAATGGAGTATTACTCAGCAATCAAAAAGAATGCAATCTTGCCACGTGCAACTATGTGTATGGAACTGGAGGGTATTATGCTAAGTGAAATTAGTCAGAGAGACAAAAGTCATATGACTTCACTCATATGAGGACTTTATGAGACAAAACAGATGAACAGAAGGGAAGGGAAGCAAAAATAACATAAAAACAGGGAGGGGGACAAAACAGAAGAGACTCATAAATATGGAGAACAAACTGAGGGTTGCTGGAGGGGTTGCGGGAGGGGGGATGGGCTAAATGGGGAAGGGGCACTAAGGAATCTACTCCTGAAATCACTGTTGCACTATACATGCTAATTAATTTGGATGTAAATTTAATAAACAAACAAATAAATAAAAGCAAAACCAAAAACAAAACCAAAAACAAAACAAAAACTTTGTGTCACCTGAGCCAAGTGCAATTAGCCCCGAGGCCATGTCATTTAGCCAACTTGACCTCATTTATTCACTTTCACCTGCACTGGACATAACCCGCACACGTTCAATACGCGATCAACCTGACCTTCAGGTCAACAGCATTTACTGGACACGTACCAACAACAATAACAGAAGACCAGCAATCGCTGCTTCTCTTTGGTCCCCTGCTCATTCACCTACTTACTCTGTCTTGTGTGTTCGGCGTGCCGGGCCCTCACCTGGACACTGGGCATTCAGGAGTGAACAAAACAGACGGCTCTTCCCCCTCTGGAGCTTATTCTCTAGTGGAGGGAGGGAGACAGGGTACAACCACCCAAATTAAATAAGGCCTGGGCAAGCAGGGCGGGGGGGGGGGGTGGCGGGTGGAGGCGTGTGGCTCAGGGAGACTGGATGGTCAGGGAGGCTGGTGTGACGGCTGAGCCGGGGGACAAGCAGCGGCTGCATGCAACCGTACAAAGGAAGCACAATCTGGACAAACTGGAACGGAAACCCAAGATCCAGAGGTGGGAGGCAGCCTGGTGCACGTGCTCATGGAAAGACTGGCGTGGCTGGAATACTCCAACCCCAGGGGAGCAGGGCAGAGGCGGAAGGGGCAGCCAAAAGACACGGGGCCTTGTCTGGGGCAGGGAGTCTGGAGTCTACTCCATGCACAGCAGGGATCACTGAGGGTCACCGGCAGGGGCTGGCCTGATCCGACTGACATTATTGAACGGTCTTGTCTGCCTGCTGAGCAGAGAAGACCCTGCAGTGGGCAAGAGTAAGAACAGGTAATAGCTGTGAGGTTGCTTTTTGGGGTCATGATGTGCTTGAATACTGATTGGGGTGACGGTCACGCAACTCTGTGAATATACTTAAATCTGCTAATTGCACACTTTCCATAGGTGAACTGCAGGGTACGTGAACCGTATCTTAATAAGGCTGTGTGTTTACCCCTAAAAAAGGGGAAACGGGGACTGTTTAGCAAGCTCCTGCCATCATCCAGGCAAGCAGAGACAGCCGTCCAGACTAGAGTGGGGCAAGCGGGTACAGAGTTCCAAAATGTTGCGGATGTAGAAATGCACCCTCTTTAAACAAACATAAAAAGAAATGCATTGGGGCGCCTGGGTGGCTCAGTCGGTTGAGCGCCGACTTCGGCTCAGGTCACGATCTCGCGGTCCGTGAGTTCGAGCCCTGCATCGGGCCCCTGTGCTGACAGCTCAGAGCCCGGAGCCTGTTTCAGATTCTGTGTCTCCCTCTCTCTGACCCTCCCCCATTCATGCTCTGTCTCTCTCTGTCTCAAAAATAAATAAACGTTAAAAAAAAAATTTTTTTAAATAAACAAAATAAACAACAAAAAAAAAGAAATGCATTATTTCATGTACCGTTCACAACAATCCTACATGGTGTGTAAGAGCATTGCCCCCATTTTTTTCTTTTTTTTTTTTTTAAGTTTTTCCATTCTTGAGAGAGAGAGAGAGAGAGAGAGAGAGAGAGCTGGGGAGGGGCCGAAAGTGAAAGTGGGGCAGGCGCAAAGAGAGAGAGAATCCCAAGCAGGCTCAACACTGTCAGCACAGAGCCCGATGCGGGGCTCAGACCCACGAACTGCGAGAGCACGACCCGAGCAAAAACCAAGAGCTGGACGCCCAACCGACGGAACCACCCAGGCGCCCCTGCCTCCATTTTCACAGTGGAGACACTGAGCCCGAGGGGACTCAGTGATTTCCCCAACATCTACACTTCACTGGCTCCGCCTGAGCAGGGGAAGCCTCTGCACCGCCATTAATGGCCTGATCAGCACAATTATTTCACAGCGTTTTCCCGGGCTTTCATCTCCTGAGGTTGGAAGACACCGTAGGGGCCAACGAGAGCCGTGGCCGCCTGCCTGTGCGCTCCTCAGGGCCGTGCATGCCCCACACCCGCTCACCTTCACACCTGTTGTGAACTTTCCGCCTCTCGGCACAGCCGCCCTTCAATACCTGCTCTGGGATGACAGACGTAGGTCCCTTCTGCCTCTCCCGTACAGTGAGCACAGTGCTGAGCTTTCGTGTAGAGGGCCCCGGAGGGACACCGCTGGAGGACAGGCTCTCCTGTGCTGCCCAGGCAGCGGCCCAGGGGATCAGTGGCACGGGCGTGAGGCCACCCAATGGCGCTCTGCCCAGCCCCGCGCCCAGGACCTGCTGTCCCTTGGAGTCCTCCAGGCCCCGCCGTGGCCTTGCGGAGACCTCCCCAGGGCCCTCACAGTAGGGACATCCTGTCTCCTCTGCACCAGCACCCTGATCCCTTCACCCCCAGGCTTGTCTTCCGAGGTCCTCCTGTCACTGTAGCCCCAGTGTCCCATTCCCCGGCACAGCCAACGTGTCAACCACCAGCTGTGCCGGCCGCCCCACGTGCACCCTGGGGGTCGCTTTCTGCTTGCCCCGTGCCTGCAGAGCAGCTCCTGCCCTGCTTCCAGCAGCCTGCACTCGCCCATCTCCACCTACATCTGGGCCCCAGCCTTGGGGAAGGGTCCCCTTCCAAATGCATCCTTCTTGGGTCCACTCCCTTAGCCTACACTACCCCAGGGTTTTCTTCTACAATTATCCTTTATCATCATTAAAGGCAATTCCCTCCATCTCTCCACCTGGGTTAGCTGGGCCAGACCCACCCCCTAGCCCCAGGTGTGGTGAGCACACGGATCCGGGCGTGGCCGAGCAGAGCCCCCGACGTGGCGAGGGGCTCAACAAAGGGCAGCAAGACCCCGACTGAGAGTCTCACCAGAAATACTAGGAAAGAAGTGCCCTTCACCGTGACGTTGCTAAGGTGGCAGAAAACAAGGGTGGGGCTGCAGGTGGCCACCTTGTCCTTCTTTAGGGGACAGTCGGCCTAGAACGGAGTCACGAGGATGGAAGGCAAAGACCACAACAGGTTCCTGACACCTTCGGGCATAGGTCGGTCCGTCTGTCCACGCCCTGGGCTTTTCCGTCTTAGGAATCAGTTCGTCGGTTTCATTTGACTTTCGCTCAAGGCAGTTTTAGCTGGGTCCTGTGTTAACCACTGCCTCAACCTCCTGTCTGCTATTCCTGTCTACCACAGAGCTGCACTGTCTTTGAAGACACAATCCTATGGGTTCTGTGTGTCTCCAATCCTAAGCTTTTTTTTTTTTAAACATTTATTCATTTTTGAGACAGAGAGAGACAGAGCATGAATGGGGGGAAGGTCCAGAGAGAGAGGGGAGACACAGAATCAGAAGCAGGCTCCAGGCTCTGAGCCGTCCGCCCAAGCCCGACGCGGGGCTCGAACTCACGGACCACAAGATCATGACCTGAGCCGAAGTCGGGATGCCCAACTGACTGAGCCACCCAGGCGCCCCATCCAATTCTAAGCTTTTAAAGGGTACAGTCAACACCTTCCAGCCTGCATCCTATTACCCTGACCTCACTGCTCTGACTTCTCTAGCAGTGCTGTCCGATGCGGTAGCTTCTCCCGCATGTGGCTATTTATGTGTAAATTTAATTAAAATGGAAGAGGGCCGCCTGGCTGGCGTGAGTTTCAAGTCCCACGTTGGGCATGGAGCCTACTTAAAAAAATTTTTTTTAATTTAAGTTAGTTAATTAAAATCGAAGAATTCAATTACCTATTCCCGCTAGCCACATTCTGAGTGCTCTATGGCCACATTTGGCCCACAGCTAGGACTGGGCTGTGCAGATTCAGAAACGTTCCAGGCATGACAGCGCTGCTTAGAGCATCCCTTTCTAGACATCTCCTTCCGCCTCATCTTTATGCGGTATCAGCGCCCAGGACACACAAGGAACATCGGTCAGCGGACCTCGGCAACTGACAGAAGTCAGGCTAAGAGATTTTTCATACACACGTGGTATTTCCTACAATATCCAACCATCCCTACCTCCTACCGTCATGGTACAGGCTAAACTTGCTTACCTTAAACTAGGGTCAATTTTGGTCCCACCCCAGGAGTACTTGATGGTCGAGACATTTTGGTCGTCACAACTGGGGAAAGGGGCGTCCAGTGGGGGGTGGGGGTCGGGGATCCTGCTAAACGTCCTACAGCGCACGGGGCAGCCCCCCAGCAGAGAATGGTCTGACCCCCAAATGCCAGCAGCACCCGGGGTTAAGAACTCCTGCTCTAGATTTTATTTACATAAATTTTAAAGGGAATTTTTTTTTTTATGTATATAAGTTCATTTGTTTTGAGAGAGACAGAGACACGGTGAGCAGGGGAGGGGCACCGAGGGGGGCGACAGAGAGAACCCCAAGCAGGCTCTGCACCACTAGCTGTGGAGCCCGACGCAGGGGCTCGAACCCACGAACCATGAGACCATGACCTGAGCCCAAATCAAGAGTCTTCGGCTTACCAGACAGAGCCACCCAGGCGCCCCTACGTAAACTGTAAAAGGTAACTTTGTAGTATTATCATAAATGGAAAACCAGTATCACTCCCCATAAACACAAGGTAAACATCAAATATCAACACAATGAAAAGCAAACAATGTTACTAAATTCAAACTGGATGCAGGGGCTCTGAGCCTCCAGCCACTTCTCCCCGTTATAATGCAGAGACAAGCAAGTGCCGGCTCCTAAAAAGTGGGCGCCCACGGGCTTAGAAACATTGAAGGAAAACTGAAAAAGGAAGGAAGTACCCCACTGCATGTGTCAACGTGATTTAGTTCCTGTCCCTGAATTGCGTGGACCTTTTCACTGCTGTACCTACGTATCTGCCTGCCCATATTTGGGGAACTACTGTCCCGCGGTAGAAGCTTTGGGCTTGGTGGCAAATTTATAAGCCACCACATCCCCACTGCCCCCCAACCCCCACCCCATTCCAAACAGAAGAGATGGCAGCCAGGCTCCTTCTCAACATCTGCGTTTATACCTGTGACTCTCGCTACTCCTGGAGGCTGCCACCACACCCCATCCGTCTAGAGCATGGACCACAGTCCCCTCTGGAGGCCCCAGAGGGGCAGCTGCCTGGCGCTGCTTGTGGCCGCCACCACCCTGGCGCCCTGGATTGCTGCTACTGTTTCTTAACACCAAACCAGGCTGTCACTTGCCATGACGAAGTAACTCCTACGTCCCTAGGGTGAGGGGTTACAAGACAGGATTCCTTGGGGCGCCTGGGTGGCGCAGTCGGTTAAGCATCCGACTTCAGCCAGGTCACGATCTCGCAGTCCGTGAGTTCGAGCCCCGCGTCAGGCTCTGGGCTGATGGCTCGGAGCCTGGAGCCTGTTTCCGATTCTGTGTCTCCCTCTCTCTTGCCCCCCCCGTTCATGCTGTCTCTCTCTGTCCCAAAAATAAATAAACGTTGAAAAAAAAAAATTTTAAGACAGGATTCCTTAAGAATGAGAAATTACTGGAGAGACTACAGAAGAAGTAACGGGTGAGAGCCACAGCTTGGAAACAGCAGGCCCATAAGGGGTAGAGTAGGAAACGCCAGCTTTGAAGTCAGACGGACTTGGGTGCAAAGCCCAGCCCAGCCCAGCCCAGCTCCACGCTAGCTGTGTGGCTTGGGCCTCCTCATTTTCTGTGATCCCCACTCTTTCTCTCTATGAAATGACAGTAAGGCTTGCCTTGCTGAATTACTAGGATTCAGGACTTTATATATGAAAGGGATAGGACAATACCCAGCACATGACAGGCATTCCATTAACGGTACATATATGCTATTTCTCTTAAGTTACCTTTCCAGATTAAAAAAAGAAAGAAAGAAAAGAAAACGTGAAACAATGTTTTTACCTGTTGGCAGCAACAGCTATTCGACTAGGTTAAGATGTAAGGCTACAAATAGTTTAGTTCACACTGCTTTTAGCTCAGACCATTTAAACAAAGGAAACCTAAAGTAAATTTTTCTTATGATCTGACTAAAACAGACGAAGGTCTTGCTGGAGGACAGCCCGCTGACCAGACGTCAGGTGGTTTCACACAATCTGGCAGAAAGGCAAGGGAAAAGCCAAGATCACAGAGGGAAGCTCCAAGGGAACAATGTTTCTGGAAAAGTAACTACTGTAACAAGGAGCTGCGACCCGAAGAAATGAACATCTCAGCTCTGGGTGTAACCGCAATCCGTGGGCACTCAGTAAATATTTGAATTGCCTGCACGGTGTTGCTGAACTTCCCTAAAGCCAGAGTCTGGGAAGTTGTAGTCTCTGTGTTGACACCAGGAAGATCCAGGAAGAATGTAAAGAAAGGGGCGCCTGGGTGGCTCAGTTAGTTGGGCGTCCGACTTCAGCTCAGGTCACGATGTTGCGAGTTAGTGGGTTCGAGCCCCGCGTCGGGCTCTGTGCTGACAGCTCAGAGCCTGGAGCCTGTTTCGGATTCTGTGTCTCCCTCTCTCTGCCCGTCCCCCATTCACGCTGTCTCTCTCGCTCTCTCTCTCTCAAAATTAAATAAAATTTTTACAAAGATTTTTAAAAAAGAATGTAAAGAAGATTAAAAGCAATACGGAGTTGGCTAACTTGACAATAATTATATTAAAAACAGATAAATAAATAAAAGCCGTATGGGAAAAAACAGTCTACAGCGATGGTTCTCCACAGGGTGGAGGAGTGGGGATTTGCCCCGTGCCCGGGGGACACGTGGCCATGTCTGGAGACCCGTTTGGTCACAACTGCAGGTGCAGGGAGGTACTCCTGGCATCTAGCGGGTACAATGCACAGGGCAGCCCCACACAGAGGACCGCCGCCCAGCCCCAAATGCCAATAGTCCTGAGTCTGAGAACCCTGGCCTGGAGCAGCTCTGCCTGGTACATTTCTGCAGTGGTGGAAATGTTCTCTCGAGCCACATGTGGCTGTTGAGCGCTCACAATGTGACATTTACAGTTTATTCCATTAATTAATTTAAACAGCCACATAGGTCTGTGTATAGCATGCTGGACAACAGGACTGGAAGAACGGAACTCAAGCTGTTAATAAGCACAGATGCCTGGGGAGTGGGTGCTAGAAGGCATGGAAAGGAAGGTACGAGGGAAATTTTTGCTCTGTGTTCTAAAAACATCTAGGAGGCTTTTTTTTTTTTTTTTTTTTTTTTTTAGCTAGGGTAATATAAACCCTGAAGTCAGGGATACCTGGCTGGCTCAGTTGGTAAAGCATGTGACTCTTGATCCGGTGTGGTGAGTCTGAGCCCCATGTTGGGTGTAGAGATTACTTAAAAAAAAATAAAATCTTGGGGCGCCTGGGTGGCTCAGCCGGTTGAGCATCCGACTTCGGCTCGGGTCATGATCTCACAGCTTGTGGGTTCAAGCCCCACACTGGGTCCTGTGCCGACAGCTGGGAGCCTGGAGCCTGCTTTGGATTCTGTGTCTCCCTCGCTTTCTGCCCCTCCCCCGCTCACACTCACGCACGCGCGCGCTCTCTCTCTCTCAAAAATAAATAAATGTTAAACATTTTTAAATAAATTAAATCTTTAAAAACTAAAAATAAAAATAAAATCTTAAATCAGAAAGAATGCATAAAAGGAAGCTAGTTCACTGAAGCCTGAATGTATCTCTTACCATAGCAATGGCTGTATCAAAGGAAGGAAAACTGGCTGGAGGAAAAATTGGGTCGTATCAAAGGAAAAGGCCAAGTCAATGTGGCAGTCTCTCTAAACAGAAACAGATCCTCTGATCTACCAAGCCCACCTGGAGGGGTATATCATACAGGGGTTCTAGTATGGGTGAACATCAGGAAAGACACAAGGATGCTCACAGCCGCAAGAAAGCAAAACCCTGGAAATGAACAAATGCCCATCAGAGAGGAAGCACCGTGCGATGGACCTGCAACAATCAAAGAGTGAGGCTGACGCACACACTGACCGGGGAAGACGCAAGTGATGAAGGGGGAGGGGAAAAAACCTACAGCAAAAGATATGCAATTTATTATGCCATACTTTGATCAAAATAGCATAATAATATATAATGGGGAAATAATAACTGAGAATACAAATACACACACACACAACACACACACACACCCAGACTGTTGACTCCGGCTCTCTTGGGAGAAGGGGGCAGTCACGGGTGGGGGCATCTGTCGCCGTCCCTAGTTCTCCGACCCTGGAAGTCCTTCCCTGCCGGTGCCCTCCTGCTCAGGAGTGCAGGACACTCTCACAAAAGTGTGACTCATGCTGCATCCTGCCCCCACCATGAGTCAATCATTGTGGACTCAAGTCCAAGCCTGTCACCTTTCATCCCAGGTCCTCGGTTATCAAGCCACTGGCTACAGCCAAGGCAAGTGAGCTCAGAACTCTGCTGTACTTCTCTCCAACTTCCAACCCCTCTGCAAGACTCATTCACATCAGATGTCCTTGGGCAACCCGTTCTCCCCCTTCTACGTATCCTTCAAAACCCGACTCCACGCTCTTCACAGAGAGAAGAGAAAGCAGCTCTGTTCTCCCTTATAGTTCCCCTGCCTGAAAACTCAAACCTACAGACGCCCAGCGAGCAACATATAGTAATAAATGAAGAAAAATAAACACAGGGTCCAGTGGGACAGGGCACACTGCAGAGCCCAGAGGTGTGGGAAGGAGTGGCCATCCTACCTTGACCAAGATACACCCTCACACAAGCCTAACACGACAGACTGTAAGATTCTTCACGACCAAGACAAAAAGCACAGATTTTGAAGCCCAAACCCTCGGTTTTTAAATGTTGGTAACTGATGCAATGTTTAAATATTATGCAAAACTAAAACCACACAGAGGTATCAGTTTTTACTTAGCATGATAACCAAAATCAAAAAGCTTAATAACACCTGTGTTGGTCAGGATGGGCAAACGGACACTTTTACTGCTGGGGGAGGGGGGTGGGTCCAAATCAGTAGAACCTTGAGGGAGGGTAACCTAGCAACAGCTCTCAAAATTACAAATTTACATTCTCTTTGACTCAGTGATTCCCCTTTGAGATATTCCAGACGTCCTACCATGGCCACAAAGCCTTATGTTCAACGCCATTCACCATAACGCTCCAGCAATAACAAACCATTAGAAATAACCTAGACGTCCACCAGTGATAGATTGGTTAAAAAAAAAAAAAAAAAAGTGTGGTAAGTCTGCTCAATGAAATCCTTTAGAGCCATTTCTTTAAAAAGGGAAGGAAGGCGCAGTCGGTTAAGCGTCCGACTTCAGCCAGGTCACGATCTCGCGGTCCGTGAGTTCGAGCCCCGCGTCAGGCTCTGGGCGGATGGCTCAGAGCCTGGAGCCTGTTTCTGATTCTGTGTCTGCCTCCCTCTCTGCCCCTCCCCCGTTCATGCTCTGTCTCTCTCTGTCCCAAAAATAAATTAAAAAAAACGGTGAAAAAAAATTTAAAAAAATAAAAATAAAAAAAATAAAAAGGGAAGGAAAAGGCTTTTTATGCACCTGCTATGGAACAGGCCCAGCGTGTACTGTTAAGTAGAAGAAATAACATCGTACTGTGCAACATATGCGAACAACTGCATAAAGAAGGTAAAACTCTGTGTGTGTGTGTAAATAGATAACGGCAAAACACATGGGCCTTTTTGGGGAAATGGTTGAAGATTCTCTAGAAGGACACAGAAGAAATTGGACAGTGGGTGCCTCAGGAGGGGTACAGGGTGGCTAAAGTGGCGGGGGGAGGTGGAGGGAGACTGAGTCAGCAATGGACACACTTCCGTACCTTTTAAACGGTGAAGTTAATTTGCAAACAGTACAAAAAACCCCACCCTGCGGCCCACGCAGCACGCAGCTCTCCGTCTGCAGCTTCGGATCCGGGCCGCAGCCCCGAGGGTCGGACACCAGAGCCCTGGTGACAGTGCTCCTCTCACACCCCAGACCTGGTACACAGAAGGAGCTCAGGGCCTCCGCGTGATGCAGGGAGGGGTGGCCCCTGGGCCTCAGCACCCAGAGACCTTCCGCCTTAACCTCCTGCGTCTGCGCTTTGTCGGGCTATTTGCTCGCAGGTTTCTAACACGGGGCTGGGGCCCCAGCACAGCCCGCCCAGTACCGGTCCCTCGAGCCTCGCAGGGTGGCTCCGGCGGGAGAGAGGAGCCCTGCAGTCCATGAGGACAGGCCCAGCCGCCGGTTGCAGCTGCCCTCCGAGCCAGCACTCTGGCCCCCCGGCGTCCGGGGATCTCGCACCACGGTAGGATCTGAGCGCCGCCTCTGAACGGGGAGGGTGGGGAGCGGGGACGACAGCGCCCTGGGAGGAGCCCCGTGACTGGGACACAGCAGGAGCACGCATCGAGGGTCCCCGCGCCCGCCCCGGCCGCCTGGCTCCTCCCTCCAAGCTCGCTCAGCCTCCGCCGCGGCTGCCACTGCCCCGCCCCTCGTCCTTCCACCTGCCAGGCGCCCAGGAAGGGGGGGGGGGCGGCCTTCAGGACGCGGGCTCCCTCCCCCCCCCCAACCGCGCGGCCCCTACCCACACGCTCGCTTCGGGAGGGGGAACTCACTTGCCCAAGGCCATGGGGCCAGGGAGGGAGCCCGAACCCGCACCGGGACAGCCCGGCTCGAATCCACGCTCGCAAAACCCTCAGGATGCCGCGCAACCAACCCGCGGGCCGCTGTCGCCTCGGCCGGGGCCCCTTTCCTTCCCGGACTCTGGCTCCCGGCCCCCGCCCCGGCTCCCGTGAGCAGCCACGGCACCCGCCGCGCCTGGGGCGTGGCTCTGGCGCTGGCCGCAACCCCGGGAAGGCCAGGGGGAGGGCCGCCAGGGCGCGGGCTCGCGAACCGCCGGAGCGCACCTACTCGGCCCCTACCCGGAGGTCGCCTCTGGCCGCAGGCGGCGGAGCAGCGGAGGGTCGGGCACAGTGACGGCCCAGGTGGGGAAGGGCACTGGCCCGGTGGCGCGCGCGGCCACGCCTTTTCCGTACTGCGGCAGGGGGATGGCAGCCCGGGCCCCAGAGGCCTGTGCCGCACACCTCCGCTCTTTGCAGGGAAGCCAGACGTCCCTGCCCTTGGCCCCGGGGTCTCCGCACAGCTTTGCCCGGAGCCACAGTACGCACGGGAAGAGCTTCTCGTATTCAACAAATACGTGTCGGTGCTCCAAAGGTAGCAAACTGAGGCTTGGCGTGTAAGGAGCGTCTCAACCACCCAGGGGCTGCTTCTGGCCCCCACCCGTCCCACACATCAAGAAACATAAATAGTAAATCTGTGGTTTCATTTTTTTCATTACTTTTTCAAAGTTTTGACACTTTTTTTTCTTTTGAGAGAGTGTGCATGCACACACGAGTGAAGGAGGTGCAGAGAGAGGGACAGAGAGAGAATCCCATTCAGGCTTCACGCTGTCAGCACAGAGCGGGAAGTGGGGCCCAAACCCATGACCCGTGAGATCGTGACCTGAGCTGAAATCAAGAGCCAGACACTTAACCAACTGAGCAAGCCGCGAGCTCCTGTCTTTCTTTTTTTAAACCTTCCCAATCTCACTGGCACCCACTGGACAAAAGGCAAAATGAAAACGGTGGTGGGTGAAGAAGGCCATCACCTGATCCCGACCCTGGAACACAGGGCACAACATGGCAGAGCCCTTCCAGAAAACCCTTAGTAAACACAGTTACAGCCCCTGGACATGAGGTCATATGTTCCATTTAACCCAGTGACCTGGAGAGTCTAGCCTATTAAAATGTTCTGTTGTTCTTCTTTCTTCCTTCCTTCCTTCCTTCTTCCTTCCTTCCTTCTTTCTTTCTTTCCCTCTTTCTTTCTTTCTTTCTTTCAGTTGATTTATTTTAAGGGGCACCTGGGTGGCTCAGTCGTTAAGGGTCTAGCTCTTGATTCCTTCCTTCCTTCCTTCCTTCCTTCCTTCCTTCCTTCCTTCCTCCTTCCTCCCTCCCTCCCTCCCTCCCTTCCTTCCTTCCAGTTGATTTATTTTAAGGGGCACCTGGGTGGCTCAGTCGTTAAGGGTCCAGCTCTTGATTTCAGCTCAGGTCATGATCTCTTGGTTCATGAGTTCGAGGCCTGCACTGGGCTTTGCAGTGAGAGTCCACTTGGGATTCTCTGTCTCCCTCTCTCTCTGCTTCTCTCTCTCTCTCTCTCAAATAAATAAATAAACATTAAAAGAACAACAGGGGCGCCTGGGTGGCTCGGTCGGTTAAGCGTCTGACTTCGGCTCAGGTCATGATCTCACGGTCCGTGAGTTCGAGCCCCGCATCGGGCTCTGTGCTGACAGCTCAGAGCCTGGAGCCTGCTTCGGATTCTGTGTCTCCCTCTCTCTCTGCCCCTCCCCTGTTCACTCTCTGTCTCTCTCTGTATCAAAAATAAACGTTAAAAAAAATTAATTAAAAAACAACAACAACAACAACAGAAACTGTGCCTTGGGCAGAGTAGCTGCTCGCAAATACCCAGTGAACAAACAGCAATCCTCTGAAATGTACAAAACTCACTGCTGAGTTTCCGGTTTTTCTCTGGGGCAGTAAGCCACTGCTGTTTTGAGAGTCACCTTGCAGACTGAGTTCATCCCGACCCAGACAAGTCACTTCTCAAGCCCAGGGGTCTGTGCCTCCCTCAGCTTTCCCTTTATGTGTCTTTGGGGAGCCTCTGGTTCAAGGGCCAGCATTCAGAATGAAAACATTTAAAAAGTAACACCAGGGGAGCCTGGGTGGTTCAGTTGGTGGAGTGTCTGTTGATTTCAGCTCAGGTCATGATCCCGGGGTCATGGGATCCAGCCCTGCCTCTGGCTCTGTGCTGAGTTTGGAGCCTGCTTAAGATTCTCTTTCTTCCCGCCCCCCCCCCCATCAAATTTTAAAAATGTATTTTAAAAAAGTGAAACTAAAATAAGAAACAACTTGTGAAAATAAAGGGCGCTGGTTAAAGCAAATTAGCCACAGCTACTCAAAGAAATAGCATGTTGCCATTAAAAAGGTAACTTACAAAGTACCTCATGAGACAGAAAAAACAGTAGGAAGCAAAAACATGGGTTATAATTCGTAGAACACTGTACACACAGAAACAAGGCAGGGAGAAAACAGCACATCGTAGGTGTTGGTGTTATGGGCAGTTGTCTTTGAAGGGAAAGCCAACACCCGTGTTCTACTCCTCTCTGCTCTGTAATTGTTCTTTTTTTAAAATTTTTTTTTTTTTCAACGTTTATTTATTTTTGGGACAGAGAGAGACAGAGCATGAACGGGGGAGGGGCAGAGAGAGAGGGAGACACAGAATCGGAAACAGGCTCCAGGCTCTGAGCCATCAGCCCAGAGCCCGACGCGGGGCTCGAACTCCCGGACCGCGAGATCGTGACCTGGCTGAAGTCGGACGCTTAACCGACTGCGCCACCCAGGCGCCCCTGTAATTGTTCTTAATACACATGCGCTCATTTTACAATTGAAATAAAATAAATTTTATATATTTTTTACCCTTCTCTTGTAATGTAAAACCACTTAAGAAGGTGTTTGGTCAGAGAGGAAAGCCACCATGAGGGGACCATTTTGCCAAGTTTAGGCTCAGGGTTACCATGGCTTGGCTAACCTCTAAGTTTACAGCTTACCCTCAGATCGAGAAAAGGCGGCCTGTCTCAGATGAACCATAGAAGACACACTTCTTGCGAAAGCGCTACTCTCACGAGGATGGCTGAAATGAAGGAGACAGACAGGACCAGTGCCAGCGCCCAGAACTCTCCCGGCCGGAGAAGCCCAAATTAATACAAACACTTTGGAAAACTACACGCAAATATACCCTAGGGCCCAGCAAAGCCACATAATACATGTACCGACAGATATGTTTGAGCACTATTCCCGACAGGCAAACTGGAAATGACCCAAACGTCATCAAGAGATGAAGCAGGTGCCGGGGTGGCTCAGTCTGTTGAGCCCCCGACTTTGGCTCAGGTCATGATCTCGCGGTTCCAGGGCTCGAGCCCCACACTGGGCTTGCTGCTGTCAGCACAGAGGCCCGCTTTGGATCCTCTATCCCCTCTCTCTCTGCCCCCGACCCCACTTGCATTCCCTCTCCCTCTCAAAAAATAAGTATAAATTTTTTTTTTTTAAAGAGGTGGATAGATCATGATACAGTCACACAAATGACTACATATACAGCAACAGGGATGAACAAATTACAATACACGTGGGACGAAGTCAGGACACAGGGTAAGGTGCAGGAGGAGGCAGCATGAGAGGGCTCCCGTGGCGATAGCCTGTTCTCCGGCTGGCTACAGGAGGGTGTTCACTTTATGAAAATTCATGGAGCTGTGCATGATTTGCACACTTTTCTGTGTGTTAATGTGCATGTATGTATGCACATTTATGCATAATTTTTATGCATGTAGTATGCATAATCAGCTTAGTTAGGGGCAAAGAACCCTGCCTGCCAGGTAGTACAAGCCGTCTTACATGTTACTACCTGGTTGTGTGATTTATCAGGACACGAGGGTGTCATTCCTTGTATGAGAGCCCCCAGGTGCCTCTAGTTCCGGGAGAAGAACGAGAGGGAGGATAGTGGCAGGGAGGAGGGAGTTCTCCCGTTTATAGTTGCACTTTTATGGGGACTGACTATATAAAAGCTTTAAAAAGCATTCAGGGGGCGCCTGGGTGGCGCAGTCGGTTAAGCGTCCGGCTTCAGCCAGGTCACGATCTCGCGGTCCGTGAGTTCGAGCCCCGCGTCAGGCTCTGGGCTGACGGCTCGGAGCCTGGTACCTGTTTCCGATTCTGTGTCTCCCTCTCTCTCTGCCCCTCCCCCGTTCATGCTCTCTCTCTGTCCCAAAAATAAATAAACGTTGAAAAAAAAAATTTTAAAAAAAGCATTCAGAATCGGATTATTTCCTTTTGCGGGGTGAGTGTAGATATTTTAGAAATGGATATTCTGCACTCTCCCCCCATTAGCATGAACGTGTCTCATACAGAGAGGGCAAGAAAGAAAATAAGAGGGGCGCCTGCGGGGCTCCATCGGTTGGGCGTCTGACTCTTGATTCCAGCTCAGGTCATGATCTCCCAGTTCAGGGGATCGAGCCCCACGTCGGACTCTGCATTGACAATACCCAGGGCTACCAGCCTGCTTGGGATTCTCGATCTCCCTCTGCCCCTTCCCCTGCCCAAATAAATAAATAAACATTAAAAAGAAAAACAAAATAAGAATCAACATGTAACTCTGGAAACAGATACTATGTTTCTCAAGAATTCATAGCTATTGGGGTAATTTGAAGTTTCTAGAATTTTCCTCTGCAACCAGCCTTCACAAGTAACAGTGGAATTCACACATGCTCATCTCCAAATTACTGAAGTCTCACAAACCTTCAATCCTTTCCCCCTCAACGATAATCACCTGCTCTGAATAGGTATTACAGAAAAAGTCAAAGAGTAGAAGTCATCAAGACAGGTCACAAGCTGCAATTTGCTGCCTACGTTCAAATTAAAATGAGCCTTTTAAAAACACAGAAAGGAAGTCTTTGTCATTCTAAGCCGGTACCATTCTAAAAGGAAAAAAACCCTCGGTTCCTCAGTCTCCCCATCTGTAAAGTAGGGTTGTCGGGAGAAAGAGGATGATCCATTTACAACTCTAGAACAGTGCTGGGCACCTGATAAGCACGGAGTAGTGGTGAGCAACTATTATAACTCTCATCAAATTAATCTCGCACAATCTACGCAACATGAGCTAACAACAAACCACGCAAAGCACAACATGGGTGTGTGACAGGCTCCTGGGAACTCTTTCAAGCAAAAGGAAGAGGCAGGGGGGCGGGGGGAGGTCAGCTCAGGTCCACATGACTTTGCAATGTGCTTATACAGAGCTCTTGAGACCGGACTCTCTAAAGGAAATTCCTCACGAACTCATCATCAATTTAGAACGAAGGCTTATTACTAACAGCAAGAGACACCACGCTGGCCAAAATGGCCATAAATGAGGTGCTTCCTGTATGAATTTGCTTGGGCGGCCATCACAAAATACCACAGGCTGGGTGGCTTAAACAGAAATTTATTTTCTCACGGTTCTGGAGGCTACAAGTCCAAGGTCAAGGTGTGGGCAGGTCTGGTTTCTTCTGGGGCCTCTCCCCGCGGCTTGACGACGGCCGCCCTGCTCCTGTGTCCTCGAGTGGTCTCTTCCTCTCACCCCCTGGCCTCTCTCTGTGCGTCCCGATCTCCGCTTCTCATAAGGACCCAGTCATACCGGAATAGGGCCCACCCTAAAGGCCTCTCGCTTTAAGTTAATGATGTCTTTTTAAAGGCTCCATCTGCAAACAGAGGGGTCACGATCTGAGGTACTGGGGGTTAAGGGCTCAGCATAGGACTGCGTGAAGGGATGCACCTCAGCCCCTAACACTTCCCAAACAGTCTCTTCCGACCGCTCAAGGCTTCATAGTCACTATCAGAAAGCTGAACTCCTAGTGAAGTAGGACAGTCCAAACATGAACTTCTTGCCTAACAGGTTTTTCTTGAGACAGACAGAGAGAGAGGGAGAGAGAGAGAGAGAGAGAGAGAGGGAGAGAGAGAGAGAGAGAGAGAGAGGCAGCTTCTGAAGGACAATAGGGACCTGGCCATGCACAGGGAATATTCATTCCATTAGTCCAGAGGCTCCTAACAGGTGTGGTTCTGCCCACTCACGCCCCGCCCCCCGCAGCACACAGGGACACTTGGTAACGTCTGGAGACATCTTCAGTTGTCACAACCGGGTGGATGGTGCTGCGGGCATCCAACGGGCGAGGCCAGGACTGCTGTCACACTCTTACGAGGGGCAGGACAGACCCCACAGCAGAGAATTAGCCAACCCCAACCGTCAGTAGTGCTGAGCTGAGAACCCCTGAGGTCCAACCTGGCCAGGTCTGACTTCACCCTGTGTCACAGCAGATGGCCCGGCGGAGGCGGGGGAGACCCTGCCGGGCCCTGTCATATGGGGACGGCGTGGTCCCCGCTCCACGATGCTCCTTCCTCAGGGCGGCCAGCCAGCAGCCTCCCCCTCCTGGCTTTCAGCAAATGCCACAGAGATCTCGCTGTGGTGACAACAGCACCCAGCCACCCTTCCACTTCCCACAGGGAGCCTCTCCTTCCCCAGGGCCCCTTCCAACTGCCTCTCCCATAATCCCCTCAAACTGTTTATACAATGAGAGAAGCAACAATGGGATCCCCAATCGATGTGGTAAAGTAACCGCGGTTTAACAATCACGTTTTTAAAGAAAGAAATCATGTTTTTCACGGGTAACACGGCAAAAAAAAAAAAAAAAAAAGAAAAGAAAAAAAAGCTCAATCTCTTAACAAAATCAGATTATCCCACCTCCTCCCCCTTACAGCGATATATTTTTAGACTAAAAGCAAGATTTTAGCATAGGCGGCCAATTCCTAAAGGTCAGACGTGGCTGGGAGGGGGGCGCATCTACAAACCTCATGAACTTTGAGTTCATACTTTTCTTAAAGCCAATTCTCTGCTTTTTTCTTGTAAACGTACTCCAAAAGGAAACTCCCTATCCCGACTGCAAAAACAAAGCAAGTATCACTTGGCACAAAGAGAAAGAACCATGAAAATAATTGCTAGCCTTTCAGTCTCTGGCCATGAGCCACCCAAAGTGATCTTTGGCGACATTTCTCCATCAATCTTTCCAAGTCACACAAATGAAAGAAAACAGACATTAGCGTTAAGAAATCAGCACTGTTCTAGTTCTGTAGGTGAGAGGCCTCGATAAGAACATGACGAATAGTCTTTTTCTTTGGAAACTAAACCAAATTCCACTCGCTGTCATAAGTGAAGCTGGAGACAACACGCCATGTCCATTCCCAAAGGTGGCCCCAAAATATGGCCAGAGCGAATTCAGAACCTTCATCGTTTGCATCTGGGTAACGATCCTAAAAGAAAGTTCTATCCTGAGGAGTAACCACCCCAAGTCCAACGACAGATGGGTCGGTGCCTCACCTCCCCCTTCCAACTCGTTGCATGGGTGCCTTAGGTCAAGGTCAAATGGCCGTGCTCTTTCCTCGGGACTGGCTGGCATGCAGGGCCTCCAGTCGCTGGCCTGTCTCAGGAAAGCCCCCCCACCACCCCACCCCAGCCCAAAGCATGGCTCTGGTATCCACCCGTACCCTTCAGCATCCGTGCCTGGGTATGTGATTCCACATCCCCTGGTGTTACTGCCTGTGGTGGCACCTGACCTGGTCCCGGGCAGGGACTCCGTAACAGGAAGTGGATGGCACTAGGGCAGCTGGGCTGGCTGGCGGAGGACACGGAGGGCACTTTCCAATGGGCCGCTGCCAAGGCTTGTTCTGACTGTTCGCATCCAAGGGGGCCAAGAGCTGTTTACGCAACTCTCCACTCCGCCATGGAGAGGGGAGGGGCGGGGGTCTGCGGATGTCACCGATCAGCACAGCCTCGTCCTCATCCTGCCCCCGACACACCCCCATACGCTGTGTACCTAACACCACCTCCGCCGTGTCAGAAGGACCCTGAACACGTACACGCGCCTACGTACATTCGATCCTCGTTATGTGTGCTTTCTGTATTTGCAAATTCACCTACTGCCTGAAAGTTATAACCTCAAAGTCAATACTCGCAGCATCGCTGTGGTCACTCACGGACAGGTGCAGAGTGGTAAAAACACCTGTATCACCTCGTGCGGCTTCCCCAGCTGAGGTCAAACAAGGCAACGCCGCTGCCTTCCTGTCTCAGCTCTCCTACTGTAAGCACGTGTCCCGTTCACGGTCTATTTAGTGCTTTCCTTTCTGTACTGGAGTCTTTTGTTCATGACATCACTACGGCCCCCAAGGATAAGGCTGGCCTGCTGTCCAGTCCCCTGACAACAGGAAGCTTGTGAGCTGCAGTGCTGTTGGTCAGGAGTTCAACGTTAATGAATCAACAATGCATGTTAAATAGTGGCTGGAAACCAAAATATCCCTTTACCACAAGGTAAACCGTGACCAGAGGCTTGCAGGAGACTGACCCTGTACCTCCCCTAGGAGCAATGATTCGGTATCCGCTAATTCGGGGTTGGCAGAAACCCTGAATGACTTTCTGAAACACAATCACCGTGAATAACAAGAATCAACTAAGCTATAAACCTAATACCCCCTCCATTATGTCAAAAGAGAAAGGGCACTGGAACCCCGCAAATTAGAAGGGGCAGCTTCAGACCTTCCAGCTGAGTGAATGTATCTATAAGAAGACCTCCTGGGGCACCTGGATGGCTAAGGTGGCTAAGCATCCGACTTCGGTTCAGGTCATGATGTCACATTTCATGGGTTCGAGCCCTGCGTCGGGCTCTGTGCTCACAGCTCGGAGCCTGGAGCCTGCTTCGGATTCCGTGTCTCCCTCCCTCTCTCTCTGCCCCTCCACTGCTCACGCTCTGTCTCCGTCTCTCAAAAATGAATAAACGTTTAAAAAATTAAAAAAAAAACAAACCAAGAACTCCCTACATTGGCATTAATTGTTTTCATTCACATAAACAGTGAAAAACCCACGTTACTGACGGATCTGGTCCTGGCACGATGCCGAGGACAGCCCTGTCGTTAGGCTAAGTCATGCGAGGTCTGAGATGGCTTCCAGAGGCGGCCAGTCTCTGGCCTGCGGGCATTTGCCAGCTGGAGTTCTCACTCAAGAAGACCTTCTACCAAGACCCAGAAGGAAGAGGAGGTGATGTCAGCCAGTACACGAGTCCCCATGAGGCTCTGGGAGAAGAACGCTTTCTGATGCTCACCAGCGCTCATGACGCTACTCTGTGCGCACGATGCCTCATCATCCAGGCACCCTTCCTGGGTCCCCAGCTTACAAAACAGGAAGCTGAAGCGCAGAGGGGAGAAGACAGTCGCCCGGAATAATACAAGCAATAAAATGGCAAAGCTGGTCTGTGTGACCCTGGAATCCAGACTCTCAACTGCAAATCGACAAGGCCAGCAGCCTGTCCGTCTACAGGGGTGCCTGACTGACGCTCAGTCAGTCGAGCATCCAACTTCTGGCTCAGGTCATGATCTCACGGTTCGTGAGTTCGAGCCCCACATCGGGCTCTGTGCTGTCAGCTCCCATCATGCTTCAGACCCTCTGTCCCCCTCTCTCTGCCCCTCCCCCCGCTCGCATTCTCTTTCTCAAAAACGAATAAACATTGAAAAGGTAAAAAATAAAAAAATATTTAAAGTACAGCCCACAATATTATCTTTATTCTTCTGCCAGTTTTCAAAATGTGATATACATTTCTCTCTGATTTCTCCCCAATTCTCAGCCAGTGGCAAAAAACAAAAAGCAAAAACAAAAATCATTCAGCGTTACTAGAGGGAAAAATAACTGGGGAAAACCACATCGAGGGGGCAGAGCTGACCCGACCAACACCTGCAGCCACCTGTCTCGCTGCTCTGGGAAACTCTCCCAAGTTCTACTAGGCTGGCGGCAAGCCCACCCGACTTCTTGTTAGTTTCTGCCACTCGTTCTTGCCCTGGATTAATTGCTTCACTATTCTGAGCCTCGGTTTCCTTATCAGTAAAACAAACAAAAAAATACCAACATCAGGGGCACCTGGGCGGCTCAGTGGGTTGAGCATCCGACTTCAGATCAGGCCATGATCTCACGGTTCGTGAGTTCGAGCCCCGGGTCGGGCTCTGTGCTGACAGCTCGGGGTCTGGAGCCTGCTCGGATTCTGTGTCTCCCTCTCTCTCTGACCCTCCCCCATTCATGCTCTGTCCCTCTCTATCTCAAAAATAAATAAAGCATTAAAAAAAAAATACCAACATCAAAGGGCCACGGTTCAGCAGGAGCAAGAAAACCTGAGTCCAGACCCAAGGCACCGCAGACCCTAAGTCTGGGCTCCTCCTCAGTGGTCAGGGAATGGGCCGCACGACGTGTCCACTTACATCCTGCGTCCTCAAGTAAAACGTAAGCCGGAGCCCCAAGATGCCTCCCCCACGCCCAGCAGGCAGGTAGCCCCTGTCCCCTCCCCGCCCCCCACAGCCTCCCTGGGACACGAAGCCAGGGCAGGCATGTGTCCCCCAGGCTTGTGGGGTGTACCTGTCTGCACTGGTCACTGCCTGCTGCTGTAAGCGGTCACCACAAATTCACGATCATACACTTCAGGCGTCCATAGCAGGTCCCACGGGCCTCCAATCAAGACGTCGGCAGGGCCAGGTTCCCCCTGGAGGCTGTTTCTCCGGATATTTTTGGTTTCTGGATGCCCCCTGCATGCCGCTTTCTCCCCCTCCAAGCCAGCAGTGGCGCCCCTTTGCCATCTCTCAGATTCAGTCTCCTCTCTTTCAAGGACTCTTGTGATGATGACACCGGGGCCACCTGGCTAATCCAGGACAGTCTCCCCATCTCGAAATCATTAACTGAATCCCAATGGCAAAGCTCCTTTTGCCATGAAAGGTCACACACTCACAGGTCCCGGGGGGCCACTATTCTGCCCACCACACCTTACATGCCATAACCTCTGGAACAATCCAGATTTCCTCTGTTTTTATTCTTTTCCATTAAATGCTTGACTTCTTACATTAATAGCATATCAAGGTTTTCCCATAAATCATCCACCAAAAAAACTCTTCACACGATCATGTGCCTTGTGTTTAAAGATGAAAACTACCTCACCTCCCAAGCCCGAGCACCTCCTAAGCTGCTGCCCCTTCAGTGGAGGGAACGACACCAAGGCAGAGGGGACCCAGGAGGCCTTCTCTTTGCCTGCGGCTCCCTTCTGCTACTCACACCCCAAACTCCCCACCCTCGCGCTCAAATCACGTGGTGAAGACTTGGTGCCACCAAGTGAAGATCTCTGAGCCACGAAGATCAGAAGAATGAGTAGGCAGCCATCTGGGAATGTCCAATAGACCTCTCCCTGCCTGGACCTTCTAGAAAAGGCATCCTCTCCTCGCCCCCAGGACAGCATAAATTGGAGATCAGCTTCAGGCATTCCTTCTCTCAGAAAGGATTCATTGGGCACCTACTCTGTGCCAGGCTCTGGGTGATGGTGATTAAGTTGTCCCCAACTGGGGCCCAGGGTGTTCCCAGCTGAATGATCACATGAGCACATGTCACACGGCAACTGTGAGAGAAAGAAAAGGAGCCAGTGCTCAGAGATGCTCCAAGTGGGATCTGACCTCTAGTCAGGAACATCAGGAATGGCTCCCCTGAGGACGTCCAGTAAGGCTTAATGGAAGACTGAGCTTTGACTAGATGAAGAGAGGAGGGGACATTCCAGGCAGAGAACAGGAGGTGCAAAGGTCCTGTGTCAAGAGGGAGCCTAGGAGGAGATACTGAGCTCAACCCAACTTCTAAGGGCAAGGAGGTCCAAGACCAAATCTTGAGCAACTGCAACGTTTAATGGTCAAAGATGGGCAGGAGAACTCGACTCTCACAGAGGATATAGGAAACACCGACAACCTGTGTCTCTAAAACTCAGGGTACCATAGCCAAACTATGGAGAAGGGCCAACTGTCCACCAACTGATGAATGGATAAAGAAGATGTGGTGTATATATATATATATATATATATATATATATATATGTACAATGGAATATTAGCCACCAAAAAGAATGAAATCTTGCCATTTGCAATGACGTGGATGGAGCTAGAGTGTATTATGCTAAGCAAATTAAGTCAGTCGGATAAAGACAAACACCGTGTGATTTCACTCCTGTGGAATTTAAGAAACAAAACAGATGAGCACACGGGAAGGGGAAAAAAAGAGAGGGAAACAAACCATAAGAGACTCTTCTCTTTTAAGTAGGCTCCATCCCTAGCACAGAGCCCAACATGGGGCTTGAACTCATGACCCTGAGATCACGACCTGAGCTGAGGGGTCAGATGCTTAACCGACTGAGCCACCCAAGAGACTCTCAAAGACAGAGAACAAACCGAGGTTGGTGAAGGGAGGTGGGTGGGGCTAGATGGTGATGGGTCTCAAGGAGGGCACTTGTGATGAGCACTCGGTATTGTACCTAAGTGATCAATCACTGAATTCTACTCTACTCCTGAAAGCAATATTGCACTGTATGCTAACTAACTAGAATTTAAATTAAAAATTTGAAAGGAAAAAAAAAACTATACCAACTGCTGGCAAGAATATGGAGTACCTACAATTCCTAATTCTAAAATAGAATTGCTTTGGAAAAAAGTTGGCAGTTTTTGAATACAGTTTTAAAATACAGTTTTAAAAATAGAAGTAAGTAGGGGCGCCTGGGTGGCTCAGTAAGTTAAGCATCCGACTTCAGCTCAGGTCACGATCTCGCAGTCCGTGAGTTCGAGCCCCGCGTCGGGCTCTGGGCTGACGGCTCGGAGCCTGGAGCCTGCTTCCGATTCTGTGTCTCCCTCTCTCTCTGCCCCTCCCCCATTCGTGCTCTGTCTCTCGCTGTCTCAAAAATAAATGTTAAAAAAAATTTTTTTTAAATACAAGTAAGTAAATAAATAGGGGTGCCTGGGTAGCTCAGTCGGTTAAGCGTCTGACTCTTGATTTTAGCTCAGGTCATGATCTCACAGTTCATGGGATCGATCCCCACATAAGGCTAACAGTTTGGAGCCTGCTTGGGATTCATTCATATTCTCTCTATCTCTCTCTCTCTCTCCCACCCCCCACCCACTGTCTCTCTCACTCTCTCAAATAAATAAACTTAAAAAACAAGAATCAATCAATCAATCAGTCTCAGGATAGACAGGGGGAATGAAAGCATATGTCCACACAGACACGTTTATATTCACTGCAGTATTGTTTATAATATGCAAAAACTGGAAATAACTCAAATGTCCACCTCGGTAAATAAACAAAAAGTGGCATATCCAGACAAACGAATTTGACTAAGCAATAAAAAGGAACTTCAAAACTGTTGTGCTGAAAGAAACCAATCACAAAGACAACATACTGCATGATTCCATTTATATGAAATTTCCAAAAAATGCAAGCCTACGGAAACAGAAAGATCAGTGGGACTGAGCGTAAATGGGCATGAGGGACTTTGGGGTGATGGAAATGTTTGAAAACTGGACTGTGGTGATGGCTGCACAAACTCTGCAGCTTTAAGAAAAAAATCGATGAACCGTACATTTCCTATATAAATATTTTATGCTATGTAAAGTATGCCTCAAAGTTGCTTTAAAAAAAACGTGGTAGAATATGAACCTAGTCAGCTCTTTCTAAACCCAGTTCACATCTAAAACTTCCTAGTCCAAATACATCAAAAATCAAAGCATCCTCCTCCAGTCTGGTCACAAAACCTGAAGGCAAAGTCTTAGTTTAGCCACAGCACATGCTCCCTGCCCTACACAGCACAACAGAGCCCTTACACACCTGGTTGGACGTTTATGCAGAATCATTTCCCCAGATTTGATCAGAACGGAGTCATGAAATCCGTAATACTTGTTAAAAGTTTAATGTTTATTTATATTTGAGAGAGACAGAGAAACAGAGCACGAGTAGGGGAGGGGCAGAGAGAGAGGGAGAACAGAATCCGAAACAGGCTCCAGGCTCCGAGCCGTCAGCACAGAGCCCGACGTGGGCCTTGAACTCACAGACTGCGAGATCGTGACCTGAGCCGAAGTCGGATGCTCAAGCAACTGAGCCACTCAGGTGCCCTCATAGTATTTTTAAATGTCCCCCCATCAAAGGAGCATTCTCAAGAGCCCCCGGTAGCAAACCTCCTACAAAGACCTGTTTATCACCGTCAGCCCCAGCAAATACTAGGGTGTACTAAGTGCTTACTGTTCTAAACTTTACATGGATGAAATCTCTAAAACAACCCTCTGAGGTCTCCGTAATTCTTGTCACTCCCACTTTACAGATGGAAGCACTGAGACCCAGAGAGGTAAGATAATTTTCCCAAAGTCGAACGCGAGTTGTGATGGAGCCTGAGCTCGAACCAAGCTCTTCCCCTCTGGGACCCACGCTCCTACCAACCAACCTCTGGCGTTTCACCAAGAAGGGAACGTTCAGCTCGCAGCAAAGCGCGTGAAGTCAGACTATGGCTTCCAGCAATGTGCCGCACAGGCCGCGTTTCCTAACCACGGCAAGGGTTTTCTCAGCATCGGGATGCGGTAACTTTCTTGAGAGAGAGAAAACAGCACTGGGGCCACAAGATGCCCTCAGCAAATAAAGTGCATGTCTTGGAAACATACCGAGTAACCCCAGCATTAATTAAACTGTCTCCTGGGGCTCATGGCATCTATGTTTTAGGGTTTTGTTTTCTTTTTTAAGTTTTTTTTTTTGGGGGGGGGGGGTAGAGAAAAGGAGAGACAGAATCCCAAGCAGGCTCCTTGCCATCCACAGAGAGCCTGGTGCAAGGCTTGAACTCCTGAATCCTGAGATGTTGACCTGAGCAGAAATCAAGAGTCTGACACTCATCTGACTGTGCCACCTTGGTGCCCGTTTTGGGGTTTAACCATAAAATCACCAACCATTTGGGGCGCCTGGCTAGCTCAGTCGGTTAAGCGTCTGACTTCGGCTCAGGTCACGATCTCATGGTTCGTGGGTTCAAGGCCTGCATCGGGCTCTGTGCTGACAGCTCAGAGCCTGGAGCCTGCTTCACATTCTGTGTCTCCCTCTCTCTGCCCCTCCCCCACTCACACACTTGCACTACCAATAAATAGAATTTTAAAAATAATTTTAATAAATAGGGGCACCTGGGTGGCTCAGTCGGCTGAGCGATGGACTCGTGATTTCGGCTGGGGTCACCATCTCACAGTTCGTGAGTTTGAGCCCCGCATGGGACCCTGCTTGGAATTCTCTCTCTCTCTCTCTGCCCCTCCCCTGCTTGCTCTCCCTTTCTCTGTCTCTCAAAATAAATAAACATTAAAAAAAAAAAAAGTTAAAAAAAATAAAACAGAGCTATTTATGTCAAGTACCCAAGCAGAGAGCCTGACCATTCACATACAATTCCTGACTTCTGATGTTCCACTTCAGATTTTTCACTGTTAACAACGGTACAAAATTAATATGCGTTTCATATGAACTGTAGTTTGAATTGTAATCTCTTCCGGGAGGTGCAACCCTCTGCTGTGATGCTGGCCAGCCACGAGCCCCAGCCGGCCAGGAAATCAGGAGGGTAAATACTGATACACTGACAACCATCCCACACCCATACAGCCACTCCGTCTTCCACTTTCAGTCCAGTAGTCAGTACATTACATAAGATAATCAACACTTTACTATCAAATAGGCTATTTATGCTACATGATTTTGCCCAACTGTAGGCCAATGTAAATGTTCTGAGTATGTTTAAGGCAGGCTAAGCGATGCTACGATGTTGAGTAGGTTAGGTGTAGTAAATGCATTTTCACCTTAAGGTATTTTCAACTTACAATAGGTTTATCGGGATGTAATCCCTTGGAAAGTAAAGAAACATCTATATTAGTTTCTTCTTTCTTTAACTCCTCGCCCCCATTATATTTCGGGGAGACTCTCCATCACTTTGCTTCCAAAAGTGTTTCCAAAACCCCAGCTTCCCACCTTGAGGTAGCTACTCCTAAAACTGCAAATTAAACACAGGAACATATATATACACAATTGCCTGGCTCTCCTGATAGATGCTTTGAATATGAATCTGTGTCACTGTTTAGGAAATAAATTAGTTCCAAAGTGGCAAATTCTAAAAGGGGGTGTGATCTTCCATTCAAATACCAAACAGAAAAATTTTTAACTGTCTGCACCGCTCCCTGTCAGCCCCCACGTTAACAGTGCATATTTCTATCATGGTTAATTATCACTTTTAAAGAATTATCTACATTTTCCTCTCATGCACTGCATCAGGAGTTCTCAACAATGACAGCATGTTAAAATCATCTGGGAGCTTAAAAAAACAAAAAAAAAATAGAATAGATACCCTGGTCCCACTCCAGATTATTTCAAAGGTCTAAAACAGGGCAGGGGCAGTGGTTTGCTAAGCTCCCTGAGCGACTGCACACAGCCAGGGTCAGGAGGCCTGCACGGGTCAGGCACGGCTTGTTTAATTTAATTCATCTTTGTATCCCAGTCGCCTGGCACCGCCCCTGCACACTGTAATCATCTCATAATTGCTTTAAACGCGAACACCTAGAGGACTCGAGTCCACTGAATACACAAATTCATGATTTACTGAGGCTGGAAACTGCACGCATACGCTATCCAGGCATAGAGCTCAAGGATCATTCTTGCCCCTTGAGTAGTCAGGAGTATAACGAGGGAGAACAGAGAAGGAAGGGAGGGAGCACTGTCTGGGAGCCCAATGATCCTGACTTCAATCTCCATTTTGCAGCATCTTCCCGGCAGTCCTTAACCTCACTGCGCTCGGGTCCTCCTGTCTTACATCAACCGGGCCTCCGGAACATTCAAGGAAGACAGGGACAAAAACCGCACAAAATGGCAGCTAGCATCATGACTTTTTTTTTTTTTTTTAATTCCATGGACACCTGATGGAAGCAAGCAGCCCTAAGGGTTCCCCCTCTCCACCTCCGGCACGAAGCAACCGACTCCGCAGTAAGCCGCCGCCACAAGGAAATGCCCAGAGCCGACAGGATGTTAGGGGGCAGGGCGGGTCCAAGGCCGCAGCCCCGCCCAGCTGCCGGGCTCAGCCTTCAGGGGACGTCAGCCTCACCTGGGCAGCTTGGGAAAAAGCACCTTTCCAGCTCCCACCCACCCCCGCCCCCAAACTCCGATCGGAGGGCCTGGGAGGGGCCAGAGAATGTGCAATTTAACCAGCCCCCCCCCAACCCTTACCCCCAGGTAACTGTCGCGGGCGATGCCACAGAGTCCCTTACAACCTCAGCAAGACAGGACGGCTGGGCGGAAATCGGCAACCCGTCCGCTCGCTCTCCAGGAGGGAAACCCACGCCTAGGCGGCCATGGGGTCGGCCGGGGCGGGAAAGGCCACAGCAGGTGGAACCCCCACCCGGGCCAGGGGACGCCTTCCCTCCAACTGTGGGGAGCCGGAGGTTCTCCGGTCAGCCAGGAGGAGCCCCGCCCGGCCTCCTGCGGCCGCCGGTTTCTGACCCACCCGAGGCCGTGAGGGGAAGGCGGCCGACCAGGGGCCGGGACCCCGAGGCGCTGATGCAGGACCCCCGTGGCGCGGGTCTGCGGCGAAGGCCGCGTCTCCCCCGCCCCAGTAAGCCCAGCACATCCGGGCTCCCGAGGGCTGTTCCAGGCGCGGAGCAGGGTTTGCTGGGGACCGAAGCGTAATCACAACAAGGATAATCAGGAAACAATAAAACGGTGGAAAGCCATGGCTGGTCCCAGTTCCGCGCGCGGGGCACGGCGCTGGGGCGGGCCGGGCTTCCCGGGGCTTCCAAGGAGAGCTGGGCCGGGGCGGAGGCAGCCGCGCGCTCGGGCCCCAGGGGGACGCGGTCGCGCAGGGGGGGCCCGGGCCGGAGCTGCAGCCGCGACGACCCGCCCGCCTCCCCCGCCGGCCGCGAGCTCATGGCGCCGGGCGCGGCCAAGCTGTCAGGCCCGGCCAGGCCGCCCCGGCCCGCGCGGACAAAGGCGGCCGGCGTCCCCGGGCCCCGCTCACCCGGCGCGGGGCCTGCTGTCCATCCGCTTCTTCTGGCGCACCGGCTGCAGCGGGATGTTGTCCGTCATGTCGCCCGCGCCGCCCGCCTTGGCCGCCGCGCCCCCCGCGCCGCCTGGGCCGCCGCCCGGTCCGGCCTCCGCGCCGCCGCCCGCCGGCGCCGCGCCGCCCCGGGGAGGAGGCGGCGGCAGCGGGCGGGCCGGCCCGCAGCGAGGGGGCGAGCCTCGCGAGCGCCGGGCCACGCGCGGAGCCGCCCGCGCGGCCCGACCGACGGACACGGGCGCACCATGGGCCCGAGCTCCGCGCTGCGCCCGCTCGCCCCGCGCCTGCCACGGGGGGCGGCCGGCTGTGTCCGCGCCGCCGCCGCCGCAGTGTCCCCGCCCCCCGCCCGCGCCGCGCGCCCCCCCACGCGCGCCCACCCGGCCACGCGCCCCCCGCCCACGCCCCGCCGTGCGCGCGCGCGCCCGTCGTCCCCCCGCCCTCCCCCCAGCAGCCAGCCGCGCCTCACCCGCAAACGCGCACCCCCGGCCGCGCTCCCCCCACCCCACCGCAGGCACTTCTTCGCGTGCTCACGCCGGCACTGGCATGCAGTTGCACACACGAGCCCCGCACACACACACGCTCACTCTCACCCGCTCGCTCCCCGGCAACATGCCCATTCCCAACCGCGCGAATGCACACCCCCCGCCTCACTGCCTGACATTCACCATCACACGGGCACGCCTTGCACACACACCCTGCCACCTCACTCCCCAACATCTGACATTCGCAATCGCACACCTGCACACCCTACCACACTCAACGCCCGTTATTCCCCCTCGTCGGCCAATCCTGAATCTTAGGCCTCACACGTTTGTGCCCCAGAATCACAATGGCATAGGGACATACACCCCCACCTCACTCCACTTCCAGACTCCCTCACCCACCATCCCTTACCACCACCCACCCTCACCCGCCCCCCTGGGATTCACAATCACACACGGGCACACACTCATTCTCACATTCCCTCAACTACCTCTGGGGCTTACACTTGCCCTCTCAGTCGCTCCAAGACATTCAAGCGTGCTGAGAATCACACACACACACACACACACACACACACGAATCCTCCCACCCAGACCTACAGACACACTTACTTGCTTATACCCTCTCCCACAGTGTCGAGGATCCATTAACTTTCAAGGACCTGTTAAATTTTGGGAACAGAAAGAAAACGAGTAGTGGTGATGGGAGGAAGGACAGGAGGGAAGGCCAGGGTAGGTTAAGAATCTGTAGGTAATGCGGCGTCTAGGTGGCTCAGTCGGTTAAGCGTCTGACTTCAGCTCAGGTCATGATCTCGTGGTCCGTGAGTTTGAGCCCCGCGTTGGGCTCTGTACTGACAGCTCAGAGCCTGGAGCCTGTTTCAGATTCTGTGTCTCCTTCTCTCTGTGACCCTCCCCTGTTCATGCTCTGTCTCTCTCTGTCTCAAAAATAAATAGACGTTAAAAAAAATTTTTTTTTAAATAAATGAACAAAAAAATTTTTTAAGCCGTATGTGATTAAAGAGCCTCAAAACGTAAAACCCTATAAACTAACCTGCTGCAGCCAAAGCAAAGTTTAAAGTAGTGACACCTAATCTGTTTCACGCGGAGTACGGGTGCCTTTTCATATGTCTGCTGTGAGTAAGGGTGGAGCCACCAAATATGTGTTTCTGGGACCCTGGCTGAGGAAGGGCAGATCCCCAACTAAGAAGTGTGACTTACCTCAGGCCACATGAAGCTCCTCATGAAAAGAAACATGCCTTTAGAATTACCGCGTTGCACCTTTCTCGGGGAAGATAGCACAGTTTGGCAAACAGACCTGGTCTCCCTTGCTTCCTGCTTTCTCCTGCATCCACAACACTGCTGGGCACGTGACACAGAGCACGATCAACAGTCAGCAAATGCTTGGGGTTTTTTGGGTTTTTGAGCTTATTTGTCTATTTTGAGAGAGAGAGAGAGACAGGGCACGCACACACAAATGTGCAAGCGTGGGAGGGGCAGAGAGAGAGAGGGAAAGAATCCCAAACGTGCCCTGTGCTGTCCCGACTTGGGGTTCCGTCTCAGGAACAGCGAGATCACGACCTGAGCTGAAATCAAGCCAGGTGCTTCACCAAGCCACCCAGGCGCCCCATCAACGAATGCTTGTTGAGTGGAGGAAATGGAAACACCAGTTGTCCCGATCATGGCATCAAAGTAGGCCCCACCCCCTCCCGCTTGCTCCCCCGGGGAAGTCTACCTCAAACCCCACCCAGTTCACACCCAGACCCTCTTCTCCACTCCACTACCACACAGACTAAGAGAAAAGGCCAGGGGTTGTGACCACCTGTAGTCTGGTGTCCCCCCCACACAGCTGGGGGTCAATACACGTGAGCTTTGGTTTTTATCCTGTGCCTAAAACATGCACGGAGTTTCATATTTAATCCTCCCACGGTTCTGCCAGCTAGGCCTAAATCAAACCCATTTTGCAGATGAGGAAACTGAAGCTCAGTGTGGCCCGCACAGAGCAACACGGTTAGGGAAGGAACGAGGCTGGGTTCCAGGGCCTTGCTTTTTCATGCTCTGACAGGCCGGACAAAGGGCCTCCTGTGATCAGCTGAATCACAGTTATGACCCTTCCAGTTAATAGGTATTTACCCCGATTCCAAACATTCTCCAAGCTTCCTCTGGTTCTTGTGGAACCTATGCGTGGCCGCCATCACCGGACCGTGCCCTCATTTTCTAAAATCTCGAGTAACATCCAAGTGACTGTGTCGTCAGAGATCCTGTATAACTTTCACCACCTCCCCACTGCAGAGGCTGAGACAACTTACAAACTGCCAGACCTCAGTTTCCTCCTGCAAAACGGGGATAGTACCAGCCTCGTAGGATTGTTGGAAGGATTAAATGAGTTCGTCGTGAATACAAGACAGTCGGAAGAGTGGCTACCCAGAGGAAGTGCTGTGTAAGGCTTGTTACAGAGTTGGAAAAGTTCAGTGCGTCACGGGAGCATAAAGCACAGAGCACAATGCGAGCACGTGGTTAACACTCCTAGAAGGTCAGCCATTCCGATCCTTCCACCCCCTACTGCTAGGGATATTTTTATTTTCCCCTAATTAAAGAGTGAGCAAAATGGAATCATCCAGTGGTTGTCTCTGGACAAAAAAGATCCTAGGTAGATATTTAAAATATAGTGTACTAGCGGCACCTGTGTGGCTCAGTCGGTTAAACCTCCAGCTCTTGATTTTGGCGCAGGCCATGATCTCATGGTTTGTGAGTTCGAGCCCCTGCGTTGGGCTCTGCACTGACAGTGTGGCACCTGCGATGACTTCTCCGTCTCCCTCTCTCTTTCTTTTCCTCCCCGGCTTGTGCTCTCTCCTTCTCTCAAAAAAAAAAAAATAATAATAATAATAATCTTTAAAAAATAAAATATTGGAAACCAATTTGACAATAAATTTCATATATTGAAAAAAATAAAAAAATAAAAACTAAAAAATTAAAAAAATAAAATAAAAATAAAATATAACTTAATTTATACACTATGTATTTAGTAGTTTGAGATTTACAGAAAATTGGAGCAGATAGCAGAAAGAGCTTCATATACCCATCCCATATCCACCCCTCCCAACCCCAAACTCAGCAGTTTCCACATTATTAACATCTTGCATTAGTGGGGTACATCCAGGAGTATCTTATAACTTTTGTTTATCCTTTCTATTTTCTTCAGCGAATATGTATCACTTTTATAATGTTTTTAAATAAATAATTTTTTTAAAAGACCACAGAGCCTCCTCTGAGTCTCCAGAGGTGGTAACATTTTCATATGAAAAGAGAGGGGTGTGGGAATCAGCTGGTGTAGCCACTCTGGAAAACAGATGGAGGTTCCTCAAAAAATCAAAAATAGAACCACCCCATGACCCAGCAGTTGCACTACTAGGCATTTATCCACGGGTGTGCTGTTTCGAAGGGGCACATGCACCCCATGTTTATAGCAGCATGATCAACAGTAGCCAAAGTGTGGAAAGAGCCCAAATGTCTATTGATGGATAAATGGATAAAGAAGATATGGTCTATATATCCAATGGAGTATTACTCAGCAATCAAAAAGAATGAAATCTTGCCATTTGCAACTACGTGGATGGAACTGGAGGGTATTATGCTAAGCGAAATTAGTCAGTTGGAGAAAAGCAAATATCATATGACTTCACTCATATGTGGAATTTAAGATACAAAACAGATGAATACAGGGGAAAGGAAGCAAAAATATTATAAAAACGGGAAGGGGACAAAACATAAGAGACTCAAATATACAGAGCAAACTGATGGCTGCTGGAGGGGAGGTGAGGGGGGGATGGGCTAAATAGGGGATGGGCATTAAGGAGGGTGCTTGTTGGGATGAGCACTGAGTTTTATATGTAGGGGATGAACCACTGGGTTCTACTCCCAAAATCATGATCACACTATACGTTAACTAAGTTGGATGCAAATCTAAAAAAATACATTAATTTTTAAAAAGAGGCGGGAGGTGACTGTTAGTGTATTTTCCAAAATTTTTTTCCAGGGCACTTTTATAACCATTGGAGAAGGCACTTTTTAAGACCCTTCCAGAAAAGCAATTCCACAGGAAGAGAAGCACTTAAAAGCATTCATCTCATCTTGAGAGAGATCTAGATGCTTGCAGGAGGTAGGAGAGAGGCCCCTGGGGCCTCTGAGAGCAGTGCGAGGGGCCGGGAGAGAGGCAGGGCTGGGGCAGGACAGTAATTAGAGGGGCAGGTAACTGGGGTCCCACCCGGCAGGACACGGCTTCCCGCTTCCTGGCCCGGCCCTGCCTTCTCCTCATGATCCTAGGAATGGTCACCTCAGGGTTCTGCTTTCAGAGGAACAGCCCCTTTCAGGGACCCTTGAGAGCCCTCTCTAACCAGTAGGCCCTGAGCACAGGAAGCTTCTGGTACTGATACCTGGAACAGAAAGGTCTTTGATAGGTAAGCCAACCTAGTCCAGCCTCTGCTTTCCAGAAAGCAGAGAAACTGAGGTGCAAGATGCCACCCAACCTCACCAACAGATGGTAGGCGGAGGCCATAATCTATGTGGAGTCTCTCAGTACAGGCCTTGTTTTCACAGGCCTCCAGACGGGCTCCTCCTGCTTACAGTGTATTGGCAGTAAGTAGACAAGAAGTCAAGGGCATGAGCAGGGCTGACATGGAGGCAGGGAATATGGGAACCCAGAATTAATAAAAAATGTTTCGGGTAAACTTCAGCTGTGGGGAGAAGCGATGAAATTCCTCGGGTGCCTGGAATCTTCTCTCTGAATGGTTTTCGGTGAATGTGCTAGGTCCCTAGATCCGTTTCTCAACTGGGGCACCGGGCACTACTGACATTTGGGCTGAACGTTCCTTTATTGTGGGGGCTTTCTCGTGCATCGTAGGATGCTTAGCAGTAACCCTGGTTTCTCTACACTACATGCCGACGGCAGCTCCCCACCCCACCCCCAAACCACCACAGATGCCTTCAGATATTGTGAAATGTCCTGGAGGGCATAATTGTCCCTGGCTGAGACCCACCAGGCTAGAACGGGAGGTTAGATAATTTTTAAACCTCTAGTAAGGCTGTGTCTCTAACACTAATCTCATCCTCCCCATTCTATCCCCCCACCCCATTTTTTTGGTAAAAAATAAGAACTGCTTAAGAGCTTTTCACAAACAACAATATCTCCCTACGATTTCATAATACTATTTGGTCTGTGTGGTACTGCTTTTTACCTCCAAAAAGGCACTAGGGAGTTTAGGCAAAATTCTACAGAACAGTCATTCATTCACGTAATCTTCACTGGGGGCCTGCAAGATTCGGGGCACTGGGGACACAGGTAACAGACACAATCCCTGGTTTCTAGATGTTATAGAAGACTCTGAGATGAGTAACAAAGGTAGACTGGCCGGCATTCTCCTCCAGATTACCAATGCCTTTCGATGTCTTTGAGCTATTTCACAACTCTGTTGTGAAACAACAGTAATACACCATAGAAATGCAAATGGTGCTATCCAGAGGAATGCAATTGATTATTGCCCTGTAGATACTGACTATGTTTTCCATCTACTTGTAAATTTACTTTGACATTCCTGATTGCCTGGGTTTGAGAGGTCTTTGTTTCTCCTTTGAATCCGTTGGACATCTGTTAGAGTAAAAATCTTTGTCATTTTACATTTGCGGGAGCCATGACTTTCCTTTGTTTTAAATATTATAAGAGTAGACAGCAAATCAACAAGTAAACATTCTTAAGAGTACAAAATGCGATATGGTTGGGAACGACGTGTTTGTTGAGTTGTTGTTAACCATCTTTACTTGATAAAGACAAAACCTGGCCACCTACACAGTCTCCTCCTCTTTCCCCCTTATTTCACTGGCCTGTGCAATCCCAAAGAGCAGCAAACTGAAATTCTGGTACCGCCTCCTTTTCTCCCTTTTCTGGGGTCTTCGCCAAGTGAGAAAATGAACATGAAGACAGAATTGGCCTCTGACATGTCAAGTAACTCAAGGACTGTTAAGAGAATTCAGTGAAAGTAATTGTTCCCATCAGGATGGCCCCAAAGCCATCAGAGTAACAGCAAATGTTAAAAACCAAAAACAAGGGGGGGCCTGGATGGCTCAGTTGGTTGAGCGTTCCACCTCGGCTGAGGTCATGATCTCCTGGTTCGCGGGTTCAAGCCCCGCGTCGGGCTCTGTGCTGACAGCTCGCAGCCTGGAGCCTGCTTTGGGTTCTGTGTCTCCCTCTCTCTCTGCCCCTCCCCCCCCCATGCTCTCTCAAAAACGAATAAACGTTAAAAAAATTTAAAAAGGGGCACCTGGGTGGCTCAGTCAGTTGAGCGTCCGACTTCGGCTCAGGTCATGATCTTGCGGTCCGCGAGTTCGAGCCCCGCGTCGGGCTCTGGGCTGACAGCTCAGAGCCTGGAGCCTGCTTCCCATTCTGTGTCTCCCTCTCTCTCTGTCCCTCCCCCGTTCATGCTCTGTCTCTGTCTCAAAAATAAATAAATGTTAAAAAAAAAATTAAAAAAGAAAAACCCAAAACTGATCTTTGGGAAGTAAACATAAGGGGCAAAGCATCTTCAACACTGGGCATGCCTGCAGCACGGGCCAGCGGGCACAAACGTCATTGGTCTCCAGCTTTTAAGGACCCATAACGATCCACTCAGGATAAAACTGACTTCGTCCTTGTTCCGTGGCTCAGTTAGGACACTCCTTTTCCTTCCAACTCACTCTTCGCTTAAAACATTCAGTTGTTTACAAAAGGTTGGAGGGTAGAAATAATACGGGAGGGGACAAAGGGTGGTTCTGCAGGCCATGTGGGATGTTTCTTCTCCCACAAAGGTCACTTTCAAATATACTTTAGACTTGAAAGCAGAGCTTGATGCTTCTTTCAAACACATCTGCAAGGTCTTAACTATGAAAATTGTGAAGTCCACTTTTGAAGGGTAAATTTACTTCCTTATCTTGATTTTGGCCTAGTTTGGAGCCTGGAGCCTGGAGATGTGTCTCTCTCTGTGACCCTCCCCTGCTCACAGTGTCTCTCTCTCTCTCAAAAATAAACATACATTTCAGGGCGCCTGGGTGGCTCAGTGAGTTACACCTCCGACTTTGGCTCAGGTCATTATGTCATGGTTTGTGAGTTCGAGCCCCGCGTCGGGCTCTGGGCTGACCGCTCAGAGCCTGGAGCCTGCTTCGGATTCTGTGTCTCCCTCTCTCTGACCCTTCCCCGCTCATGCTGTCTCAGAAATAAAACATTAAAAAAAACTTAAAAAAAAATTATCCCTATTGTGCAAATGAGGTACTTGGGGTTCTACAGATTATCTTGCCGTAGGGCACCCAGTTTATATGTTGGCCTGAGACTTCCTTTCCAAATGACCAGTTACCTCGCGAACCCACCCTTTCCCCAGACTTGAAATGTACCTGGATCATCAAACCCCTTACTGATTTTGTTTCTGGGTGTTCTACGCGTGCCAGCGTGCATGAACTTTCCTGTTTGGGCTCAAGCTATCTACTGCATTGTAAACAGGTCATATTGCTGCGAGAGTTGCCTTTGAAACCGAAGAACTTCTGGCACGACACGTTCCTTGACGTAGTTTAGCTCGAGTGACACCTGGCTCAACCTGGCCCTGCCCCACAGAACGGGACAAGCCACCTCCCACACACTGCCGCCCCCTTCTGCGCAGCTCTTAGGCAAGTTCTGCCAAATAAGCACAAACTTCACCTGGAGGGAGGGGCCTGCCCCATCCACCCCAAGACCCTCTCTCTACAAACACAGCTACCCCATACAAAGCAACAATTCCTTCCCCCGGAACACCTGTCTTTAAACTGAGGGCAGAGCAGGGGTGCCTGGGTGGCGCAGTCGGTTAAGCGTCCGACTTCAGCCAGGTCACGATCTCGCGGTCCGTGAGTTCGAGCCCCGCGTCGGGCTCTGGGCTGATGGCTCGGAGCCTGGAGCCTGTTTCCGATTCTGTGTCTCCCTCTCTCTCCGCCCCTCCCCCGTTCATGCTCTGTCTCTCTCTGTCCCAAAAATAAACGTTGAAAAAAAAAAAAAAAATTTAAACTGAGGGCAGAGCGTCAGGGGGAAATATGGAAGTTTATTCTCCCCCTGCCCCCAATCTCACTGATTGCCAGTTTATTCTTAAAGTCAAGATGTTGCGATTCCCTTAAATCCTCCATCCCGTATGAAAAACGAGCTTTAGGGGCACCTGAGTGGCTCAGTTGCTTAAGCATCCAACTTCTGGCTCTGGTCATGATCTCACAGTTCACAAGTTCAAGCCCTGTGTTGGGCTCTGTGCTGCCAGCCCTGAGCCTGGAGACTGCTTCAGATTCTGTGTCTCCCTCTCTCTCTCTGCACCTCCCCGCACTCACACACACTTTCTCTCAAAAAGAAGCAAACATTAAGAAAATTTTTTTAGGGGCGCCTGGGTGGCTCAGTCGGTTAAGCAGCCGACTTCGGCTCAGGTCATGATCTCGCGGTCCGTGAGTTCGAGCCCCGCGTCGGGCTCTGTGCTGACAGCTCAGAGCCTGGAGCCTGCTTCGGATTCTGTGTCTCCCTCTCTCTCTGCCCCTCCCCCACTCGTGCTGTCTCCCTTGGTCTCAAAAATAAACATCAGGGGCGCCTGGGTGGCGCAGTCGGTTAAGCGTCCGACTTCAGCCAGGTCACGATCTCGCGGTCCGTGAGTTCGAGCCCCGCGTCGGGCTCTGGGCTGATGGCTCAGAGCCTGGAGCCTGTTTCCGATTCTGTGTCTCCCTCTCTCTCTGCCCCTCCCCCGTTCATGCTCTGTCTCTCTCTGTCCCAAAAATAAATAATCGTTGAAAAAAAAAAATTAAAAAAAAAAAAATAAACATCAAAAAAATTTATTTTAATTAAAAAAAAAAAAAAAAAGCTGGGGCGCCTGGGTGGCGCAGTCGGTTAAGCGTCCGACTTCAGCCAGGTCACGATCTCGCGGTCCGTGAGTTCGAGCCCCGCGTCGGGCTCTGGGCTGATGGCTCAGAGCCTGGAGCCTGTTTCCAATTCTGTGTCTCCCTCTCTCTCTGCCCCTCCCCCGTTCATGCTCTGTCTCTCTCTGTCCCAAAAATAAATAAACGTTGAAAAAAAAAAAATTAAAAAAAAAAAAAAAGCTTTGAATACACAGAACCCATAAAGGAACATGCAAAGAGGTAGGCAGGTCTCAAAGAGCAAGTTTTATGGCATCCGTACTGCTCCTTAAACAGAGAAATGCCCTAGACCATGGATGGTAGTGTGCTCGCATTGCAATCTACTGGAGGACTAGCTTTAAAGATTAGGGCTGAGAACATTAGGTACAGACACAACACTCTTATGCACAACTGCAAACACATGGAAACGTTCATCTTTGCCCTAGCAATCCCTCAAGGAAGAATTTACCCTGCAGTTAACTGGGTGGAAGGAAAACTATGCCACAATGATGACCCAAGCTATTTAATAGTTTGGAGGAAAACAAGAGTTTGTCCAGCAATAGCTGATTTTGGTATTACCGCGGGTATTTAACGAGGATTAGCCAGAAACGGCTGTTCCCTTGAAATAACGTCTGAAACATGTTGGGAGAAGAGGAAACGACTTTCACGCAAGTAAAAATAATCCTCATACATTTCAATCTAGACCTAAAACTTCACTGTGGGTTAGTTATCAAGTGAGAGAAGGGGTCAGCATAGACACTTGGGACTAATGGATCTTGGCTTAGGTAATTCCACTTCAGTTATCTGAAGGACCTCGTTAATCTCGCTTTCGGAGTCAAGAGTGACCATCCCACCCCAAATCTAGAGGAGTTGAGGCCAAAGGACAGACACACCTTGGAGAGGGCATCCACCTGCAAAGGAAGTTGCCATGCAGGGATCCTATCAGGTGAAAGGCTGTGAGAACATAATCCCCAGCCTTCTCTGATGTCAGGAGGCTCCATTCACAGATGTAGTCCTATCTTCATCCACGAAGATTCTCCTAAAATCTGATGCTGGTTCTTGCCACTGGGTTTGCAAAGAGAAACACAACAAAAGGGAGGTAACAGGGTACTTTGCCAGTTGGACACTACCCTGGTCTTGCCTTTGTGTCTCTCCCCAGGGGGTACTTTTCCACCACCCTCTCAAAGAATCTTCTCTTGGAATTAAGTGCCACCTCCTACGTGGTTCTCTCTGCCCAATGACTGGTACCAGGTAGGGATTGAAATATGGGGTAATCTACAGCCCGATAAGCCGTCTGTGGTCACAAGGGAACACAAGCAAAAGTTCTCTAGACTCAGTTTACTCTAACACAACTTGTATGCCTGAAGAAAGCAAGAAAACAACCAGCAAGTCGTTCTTTGTGTGTGCTTGAGAAATGGGTCCAGTAGGGACATAGGCGGATGTATTTCGATTCTAAGACCTGGGGGGGGGGGGGGGTCACGAGGGCAAGTGATTGTTCACATGAGAACTCTCAGGTTTAGAGCAGAAACTAACCAGAGACATACGCACCCGGTGGGGGGGGAAGACAAAAAAAAAAAAACATCCGAAATTTATTCTCCAACAACACAGACAGCATCAGCAGGTGAAACTACAGGGGTTTCTCCATAGATCATACATTCACAAGGCATTGTTTGCTTGACAGTAAGAAAGCCTCTGGTGTTCTCTGTAATAATATCCACTTCACAGTGTAGACAGGTACTAGTTATTGTGTCCCACTTACAATTCCAGGAAGAAAGGCACAATGTGGCAAAAAAAAAAAAAAAAAAAAAAAAAAAATTTTTTTTTTTTTTTTGGATCCTAAAGTCAGGTGCAATAACACAAACTTTTGATAACAGTCTTGATCTACTTTTCCACATAGAAGGAGACTTCTCCACTCAGAAATTAAGGTCTTTCTTTCTCCTTCCTTGTTAAACCATTAGAGCAATGTGCCCTCATTTGCTTCATATTACATATACAAACAGGGGGAGGGGGCGTTTACAACAAAGAACCATAAAGATATCTTAAATGTCCAGTCACTCCCACCATACATCAACTCAGGTTGAAGACAGGGCGTCAGAACACTTCAGCGGTCATAAAATAGGAAAATAGAGACTATGGCTACAAAAATAAAAATAAATGAGGTAGATAAATTAAAGCTTTCACACCCATGACTTGCCTGTTCGTAGCCTTCATGCAATACTCAAAAACAATCTTCACAATCACTTGGCATTTAAGTTGCACCAAGGACATTTTTGTACAAATTAGTATGTGTACCTATAAGAAACATGCCCTTCCATGAGTTTCTTAAAGAATGGAAACCCCGTTCCACAGAGTAGGCACTGGCGAACCAAAATAAGTCACCTGAGGGTCCCTGCGAAGGCCACCTCTCCTGCTGGTTCAGGAAGGAGGCATTTGCAAAGCATAGGGAGTACATTGGCACTCTTGGGGTTCCAACTGAACTGTATTTAAATAAGCAGCAACACGCATTGACTCCCTAAGGACAAAAATCAGTCCATTCGAGGGCATTCTATTTAAGGTTCCAAGGTTGAAGGAATTTTGGAATTCGTTTGACAACCTTAGTTAAAAAGAAAAAAAAAAAGTACATTCAGGGGAAAAAAACCAAAAAACAAAGGATGGGTGCAGGGTTGGGGTCATACAAAACAGGTCCCTAAACAGATGCCAGATCTTGTCCGTGTACCCGCATACAGACAGTCACTGGGGAAGTATATAGCACCCCCCACAATTAGGCTAACAGTTGCCTTTTCCACTGTGGTTCAGTAAGTTCCAACTTGAAACAAGGGGATCGTCTTTGGAAATAGTTACTCTAGGTTGTACAAAGGTTTTATGTATACAGTTTGTCGCAAGTAACAAAGCTACTTTGCAAGACCCGCTTCCAAAATTTAAAAAAAAAAAAAAAAATTCTAGTCTGTTTTTGTTTTAGTATGCATTTTTTCTTTTTTAGGTTTTTTTTGTTTTTCAATTTTTCTTTTTTCAATTTTTTTTCAATTTTTTTTTTTTTGCAAAGCAGCATAACATCTGATTGTAGGATTTGCCTGAGGTTGTGATCTCACACTGTAAACATCATTTGCACATCAGTAAGAAAACAAACAGGAGGGGATGGGTTCTTTTAAAAAGGGGGGGGGGGAAGTATAGTGGGGAGGTCATTCTGCCTCTGCATTTCTCCCTCAACCAGGGATCCCTCCCGGAGCTTAGCTGACTGCAATCTTGTTTTCTTCCAGGAAGTGAGGGAACTGGTGTTTGGGGACACCGTCAGCAGCACCCGGTTTTTCCACTTCGGCACCGAGGGCAGACTGGGAGCCGTCCAACTTGGAGATGGTGGTGTTGTTCACAATGGAGCTAGCCCCCAGGGAAACTGGGAGCGTGGGGATGCCGCCACTCTGGATCACGGAGATTTCGTTGGTCTTCATGGCCAGACCTCCGTTGAGCATGGTGGTGTACTGGTTCCACACGACGGGGTCCACGCTCACCGAAGGGGCCAGGATTTCCTTGGGAAACATCTCGGGAACTCTCTTCCCATCAGTTCCTAACAGAGCCATGGTGTTCTCGATGGCCAGCTTCCTCCCTCGGCGTGCAGAACTGTTGTTGGCTCCGTGCGTCATGTAGTGAACCTGTGGGAACAGGAACAGAGAGGTTCCCACCAAAACGGGGACTCGTCTTGGGGTGGGGGAGGGGAGGAAGCAGAGGATCGGGCAACAAGGGGCCCACATTCCCGCCTAGAGGCAAGTAAAGCCCAGCGAGGCAGGGCTACAGGCTCCAATTCTGTCCCCGTCCCACTGTTCCAGTGGGTTCCTACAGGAACCCTTACTATGTGTCAGGCTCAAATACTAGGACACTATGTATCCTCTCAAGTGCTAGATTTAAAACTTGTGAATTACAAACCTACACAGTTGTGCAGAAGGTAACACACTTACACACGTGGAGTACAAATAAAATGGGGGGAAATCTAGGAGACCAGTAGGTTCCGTCCATGCCAATATCCTGGTTCTTATCGGTTACATCATAGTTTTCGCGAAATTCTACCACTGGGGGAACTGGGCAGAGCGTGTAAGGATCTGTGAATTCTCACTGCACGGGAGTCCACCGTTACCTGAATAAAAAATGTGAGTTAAAAAATAACTCTGGAACAGAACAGATGCTGCCCTGATGATGGCACGGACAGACCAGATACACAGGACGTCAATGATCGTCATCACTACTCCAGAGTAGTGAAAAGTCTGGCTTTTGAGTTTCTAACTCCCTTTGAGCTCCTTCAAAAAGAGTCGGAAGAGGGGTGCCTGGGCCGCTCAGTCAGTTAAGCGTCAACTCTTTTTTTTTTTTTTTTTTTAATTTTTTTTCAACGTTTATTTATTTTTTGGGACAGAGAGAGACAGAGCATGAACGGGCGAGGGGCAGAGAGAGAGGGGGACACAGAATCGGAAACAGGCTCCAGGCTCTGAGCCATCAGCCCAGAGCCCGACGCGGGGCTCGAACTCACGGACCGCGAGATCGTGACCTGGCTGAAGTCGGACGCTTAACCGACTGCGCCACCCAGGCGCCCCAAGCGTCAACTCTTGATTTCGGCTCAGGTCATGATCTCACAGTTTGTGGGTTCAAGCCCTACATCAGGCTCTGCGCTGACAGCTTGGAGCCTGCCTGGGATTCTCTCTCTCTGCTCCTTCCCCACTGTCTCTCTCTCTCTCTCAAAATAGATAAACTTAAAAAAAAAAAAAAAAAAAAAAGAGTGGGGAGAATGTGATGGGCACTAGGTTTCTCAGGTACCCCATTTCAGCTTTCCTGACATCCTGAGAAGTTAGTAGTTATCTGGCCAAGTGCGCTCAGAAGTGACCTGCTCTTAATCGCTACGAGCTGTTAAGATGTTCCAGGCATAATTTGAAACATTTAGGAATATAATTCATTTCATCTTTAGGAGCACTCTGAAGTTGTCACTACCATTAGTGAGTCACGGGAAACTGCCTGGGAAACTGAGGCACAAGGAGCCATCTGCCCAAAGCCACTTGTGCAGAGAGAAACAACAACAAAACGAAAACAGAAACAAACACATCCCGGGGCCTGTGAAGTCATTTAAGCTTTCTGTTTCTAGAAGGTGGTATCAGAGATGAAATTACTTCATGCTCCTTACCTAGTCGTTTTCACCAACTAAAAAATTAAAAGAATATAGCTTGGGGGCACCTGGCACCATCGACTTTGGCTCAGGTCATGATCTCGCGGTCCGTGAGTTCGAGCCCCGCGTGCAGAACCACCCTTCCGACCCTCTTGCCTCCCCCTCTCTCCGCCCCTCCCCTGTTCGCACTCTCTCAAAAATAAACAAACTTAAAAAATAAATCAAAGAGGACAGCTTGCTTTTGTAATAAGTACGTTTCATTTTTTAAATGATATACGGTCTCCTTGGTCAACTTTTAAGTTTCAACCTTTATTTGAACCACAAAGAATTCAATTAGTCTACTCATCGGAGACAGGCAGAGATCCAGAGGCCCGGTTCCCACAAACCACAGGCAGGGCAAAAGGGAAAACCCCAGGTCCCCAGTTCTCATCCCTTGTGCTTACACAGGCCACGTTCAGGCCTCATGTGGGGAAGGACTCCTTCCCAGCTCCCCAGGTAAAATCTTAGGTCGACTGTCCCTATTGATATCAGGCTCTTCTCCGGAAGGACCCAGCTGCTCAGTTTTGAAAGCACAGCGGATAACCTGAGGCCTTTTTTCTTTTTAACTGCACTGGCACTGGATCCTATAAATGTTTAACTCCTGCTATTCATTTCAACCTAGCAGGCTAGGAAAACAAAACATAGAGGGTGCTCATCAAGTCTGGATGTACACACAAACCCATAAATGATTTCTCCACACATTATACTATGTGACATTTATCACTGGTTTCCAGGCTAGATTTTACCTATCTACTCGATTAGTGTTGAAAGAGGTCATGGTCTGCCCCAATATTGGAGGGAAAACAACCCTAAAGTGTAACTAACTACTTTATACTAAGAGACAAGAGCATCTCTAATAGACCATGTGTCCTATTCCTAGACAGCATCCTTTGTAAAATGCATCACTATTCCTTGTGCCCCTAAGATTAGGAGAAAAAAAAAAAAGTTACCAATTTCAGGCACTGACCATAAGAAGCATCCCAATTTCAGATATGTTGTGATGTGAGAAAATATACTGTCTAATGAATTATTTCAAGAGCCAGCTGGGAGATAGGACTATATAGTATCCCATCTGGTCTTTTTTTTTTTTTTTTTTAAATGGTTATTTATTTTTGAGAGAGAGACACAGAGCATGAGCGGGGGAAGGGCAGAGAGGGAGACACAGAATCTGAAGCAGGATCCGGGCCCTGAGCTGTCAGCACAGAGCCTGACGCGGGGCTTGAACCCACGAACCGAGAGATCATGATTAAGTTGGACGCTCAACCGACTGAGCCACCCGGGCGCCCCAAGAATAGGTATTCTCTAATCCGATGGCCTTCAAACTTTTCAAAGGGGCGAAATCTGCTTTTACAATTGAAAAGATACAGAGAACTTGAGAAAAGAACAAAGTCCCCCCCCCACCCCCGAGTTGAACATTCTTATGATTTTGTCACAAGTTGCTAATCTCTTTGTCTTTTTAATATTTTTTAAGGTTTATTCATTTTTGACGGAGCATGAGCAGGGGAGGGGCAGAGAGAGAGGGAGACACAGCATCCAAAGCAGGCTCCAGGCTCCGAGCTGTCGGCACAGAGCCCGACGCGGGGCTCAAACTCACGAACCATGAGATCACGACCTGAGCTGAAGTCGGACGCTTAACCGACTGAGCCACCGGGGCACCCCCATCCCATCTGGTCTTAATGGAAGAATTCATCACGAATGGGGGACACCAACAAAGCTGTGCTGGCCAACGCCTAGCCCCATCCCTGCGGAGAGCCCGAAGAAACTCACCTTCAGGTTGCCTTTGGTGGTAAAAGCACGCCCACATATGTTACACACGAAAGGCTTCTCCCCAGTGTGAGTCCTCTCGTGAATCTGAAGGGCGCTCGCCGAGGAGAAGTTCTTCCCGCACCGTGCACAGCCGTGCTGTTTGGCCTGCCGGCGTGGCTGGGCCACCAGCAAAGGAGTCATGCCTGGGGACACGGTCGCAGGTCCAACAAACGCGCCAGGGACTTCGACTTTCACATAGGCTGGCTGGGCGCGGATAAATGTTGATGGCAGGCTGCTACGACCTAGTATCCAGAGAAAAGAAACCCCAGACCTTTATCATCCCGTACTCATTCCTTCTCAAACCAAAAAAGAGCTGTGATGACAACTGCCCATCGACAGCCAGGAAACGGCTTTCTGGAATCGTGTGCCTCGGAGGCGGCTTTTCCTCCTTAGCGTGTTGACCTGCTCGGGGAGCGACAACTCAAACGCTTCCGAAAAGTCACCACTGGGGCAGAGAGGTATGGACAGGAAACACCTGAAATTCAAGCTCCTGCATCAGACGTTTTTATCTTTAAAAGGGGCGCCTGGCTGGCTCAGTCGGTGGAGCACGCGACTCTTGGCCTCGGGGTCAGCAGTTCGAGCCCCACGTTGGGTGTAGAGAAACTACTACTTAAAAAAAAAAAAATTTTTTTTTTAACGTTTATTTATTTTTGAGACGGAGAGAGACAGAGCATGAACAGGGGAGGGGCAGAGAGAGAGGGAGACACAGAATCGGAAACAGGCTCCAGGCTCTGAGCCGTCAGCACAGAGCCTGACGCGGGGCTCGAACTCACGGACCGTGAGATCATGACCTGAGCCGAAGTCGGACGCTTAACCGACCGAGCCACCCAGGCGCCCCGAGAGACTACTACTTAAAGACAAGTATTAACGACACCAACAGGTACCCCACGATTTACGTGTGCGTTTATAATGGGTTAGATTCTTTCTCTCCCTGTCAACATTTATTAACCTGCGGACCTTACATTAGGGAGCGGGACCTCAGAAGCAAGACCTAGGACTCATCTCGGTGGCCAAGAAGGCGTGCGCCCACTTTTGCACACATTCTCCTCCCGGAGCACTTCCCGAAGATTACCCAAGTGTCTCCCCAGGGCTCACACACACACAGAAGCAAAGACCAACAAGCCTGCTGTCCATCCCCCGTGCGCATTAACCACCGCAAAGAACACGATGTGAGTACTAGGACGGGGGGGGGGGGGGGGGGGGGGGGAGTTATTATCTCCCTCTACCCAGAGAGGCTAACTGCCCTAACGAGGGAGAGCTGCTTTGCAAAGATCACACTGTCCGTTTGTGACGTTCGACCCGGGTTCCTGTGGGATGACCTCGTGCCCAAAATGGACCTAAGCGAAATCCAAAGCTCTATCACCTTCCATCTCAGCGCGGCCGTTCTCGGCGCTGTCTGCTTTGCCACCGGCGTCGGGCGATCTGGACTTGATGCTTTCTGCCTGGCTATTGGCGGGGGACAGCGCCTGGAAGGACGTGGTCTCCAGGACGTCCGGACTTCGGCTCTGGTACTCCTGGTCTCCCATCACCGAGGAGGACGAGTCGTTGGTCAAGCCGTCACTCTCCACCGAACCGTTTTCTCTGCTGCTTTGCCGCTGCAGGACGAGGGGAGCGGGGCCCGCCTTCCCGGGGGGGGCGTCTAGGGAAGCCGTCACGGCGAACCCCAGGGTGGGGGACGCGGCCTGCCCGCTGGGGAGGGGCAGCGGGACCTTCAAGGAGCTACCACCGGGGGCCTCCGGGGGGCCGAGCTCGTCGACGTCGATGTTTTCGATGAGATCGTCGTGACAGACGGCCCCCGCACCGCCGTCTTCGCTGACCATCACTGGCTCGGGGCCCGCGAAGTCACAGGGATTCTCGGGCAGCGGCGTGTTGGGAATCTGGCCGCCCATGTGCATCCGGATGTGCTGCTGCAGCAGGACCGCGTTGGTGAACTTCCTCTGGCAGATGGGGCACGAATGCTGCGTCTTGGCGGACGTGTTGGTCCGGTGCACCCCGAGGTGCGTCTTCAGGTTGCCCTTGGTGGAGAAGGCCCGACCGCAGATCTTGCACTGGAACGGCCGCTCCCCGGTGTGGGTGCGGTAATGCATCTTGAGGGAGCTCTGGCAGCTCAGGACCCGGTGGCAGATGAGACACTCGTTGGGCTCGGCGGTGGCCTTGTCGATGTTCTCCACCAGCCGCTGCAGCTTCAGGGTCTCCGAGCCCGGCTCGGGCGTCCCGCTCCCTTGGAAGCCACCGACCCTGGGGGAACTGTGGTGCGGCCCCAGCCCGGAGAGCAGCAGGGAGCCATCCCCGCCCTCTGGAGAAGGCCCGGGCTGCAGGTCGCCGGGCGGGGGGCCGCCCGCGAGGTCCTTGGGGTTAGTCCCCGCAGAGAGACTCTGAGGTAGCCCTGCACTGGGGGTCCCTGACACGAGGACGGGCTTGCTGTCTAACGAGAGGCTCGATTCGTCTACGGGGACCGGTGCAGAGAGCGCATGGGGGATGCCATTGCCCGCCACCATTTTGTCGTGGAACTCGGCAAACAGCTGGGGGTTCGCCTTCACCTGGGGATGCCGATGAAAGTGCACCTTGAGGTTGCCCTTGGTGGTGAAGCGGTGGCCGCAGACAGAGCACACGAAGGGTCTCTCGCCGGTGTGGGAGCGCAGGTGGATCTGCAAGGAGCTATCGGTCCCAAAAACCTTGCTACAGTACTTACACTTGTGCTTGCAGAGGACGGCCTCGTCTTTGGGCTTGACCTCCACCGGGGACACGTTCGGGGGCTTCCCCTTCCCCTTCTTGGACGGGTCTAACGCCACGGTGGAGAAAGGGCTCGGGAAGAGCACAGAGCCGGGGGCCTGAGGTAGCAGGGCGCCGGGAAGGCGCGACACGACGTTGGGCAGGACCCTCGTCCCGTCCGGCTTCAGGGCGAAGGGCGCCAGCCCCTGGGACACGGAGCCGCTCGCGGCGGGGACGTGCGCGTGAGGTAGCTTGGCCTGTTTCAAGGCGTCCAGAGCCAGGCCCTGGCCCGCGGCTTTCTGGCTCAGCAAGGCCACGGCCGCAGACACCTGCTGGGACACGTGGCTGCCCAAGGTCTTGAGGGTGTCGGCCCCCGCCACGCCGGAGTGGAGGGCGTGGGAGGCCCACGTGTTCACCTGAACGCGGATCTGCTCCGTGAGCTGGATCTGCTGTAGCTGCTGCTGTTGGAGGCACAGGATCTGCTCGAGGACCCACGGGATGCTGCTGGCGCCGGGCACGGGGGCCGGCGGCGCCTCGACGCTCCGCTGATTCACGGCCACCCTGGTGCCCCGCAGGGCCTGGAGGGTGACGTTGGTGCTGGCCACCTTGCCTTTGGGCAGACAGCTCACGTCCTGGGACGCGGGCGGCGGGGCCGTCTCAGTCTTCAAGAACACGACGGACTCGGCCCCCAGCTTCTCCTTCGTGTCCCCCGGGCCGCCGCCATCCTCCCTGGGACCGTCCTTACTGCTTGGACTGTGCGGCTGGTGGCCCAGCACCGCCCCGGAGAAGTCTTCCGAAGGCACCGGCCCCTCGCCGTCGTGCATGATGAGGACGGGGGGATTTTTAGTGCAACTTTTCTTGTGTTCCAAGAACTCGGAGAGGCTGAAGAACTCCGCGCAGCATTTCTCGCAGACGTGAGTCTCCTCCCGACGAGGCCTCTTCCCTGACACCCCAGCCCTGCTGACGTCATTGCCACTCCCTGGGTGGTTCATTGGAGCACCTGGGACAAGAGAGAAAAAGCTAAGAATTCTGCCCGAGAAAGGAGGCGGGGCGACTTCTAGGCAAAAACCACAGCTCACAACGCAGAGGCCTCCGCAACCTGGGTCCCGTCCCCACAAGCAGGAGACTGTAAAAGGGAACTTATGCAGGGGGTTGAATTGTGATACCCCCCCCCCAAAAAATACATCCCAGTCATTATACCCAATACCTGTGCACATGACCTGATTCGGAATAGGGTCTTTGCAGATGCAATTGGGGTGAGTCCCTAACCCGATGCCCGGGTGTCCTTAAAGAGATAGGGGAAAGAGACGAAACAGAATAAAAGCCACGTGAAAGACTTATGTGGCCCTAAGCCAGGATTGTGGGAAACCATCAGAAGGTAGAAAGGAGGCCTGGAATGGCTTCTTCCTCAGAGTCTCCAGAAGGGACTGACCCCACTGATAGCTCAATGTTGGATGTCTAGCCTCCAGGAAGGTTAGACTAAATTTCTGTGTTTTGTTTTTGGATTTTTTTTTTTTTAATTTTCTTTTAATGTTTACTTATTTTTGAGAGAGACAGAGCTCGAGATGGGCAGGGCAGAGAGAGAGGGAGACACAGAATCCGAAGCAGGCTCCAGGCTCCGAGCTGTCAGCACGGAGCCCGACACAGGGCTCGAACTCACCAGCTGAAGTCGGACGCTTAACTGCCCAAGCCGCCCAGGGGCCTAAATTTCTTTTGCTTTAAGCCATCCAATTTGTAGCAATTTGTTATGGCAACCGTAGGAAACTCACAATTTATTATTAAGGTAAAACCCTTAGAGCTCTGCACTCTACTCGGGGTCTGCCTGTAAAGGCAAGTGAATTTCATGCCGTCAACACAAATGACATTGGAGACCTGCTCAAATCACAGGTGCTCATCCCCATCCTGGGGCCACCGAAAGCGAAACTGCAGTAAATCACTCATTCAGTGTGACCAGTGCACCTCCCCACTTCCAAGATGCCAACAACGACCGCAGTGCCTAATTCACCGAAAATACGGAGACAGCACGCTGTCTAAACAGTACATTTAGACGAGGAAGGCCAAGCAGATATTCCCAGAAATGCTTTCATGTTCAAGGAAGGCATGACGATAGATAAAGACTTCAACGACCTCACAGATGAGAGAAGCCCCAGAATGAGAAGAGGGGAGGGGAACGAAGGGTTTCACGCCTCTCCCTGAACTTGCAACTTCTACTACTGTTATATACCTGGAATTACATGCATAGGATCAATTCTGGACAGTTACATTCCTAAAAAGGATTGGCCTGTGGATTTCCGTGTGTGTGTGTGTGTGTGTGTGTGCGCATATTTCTTTTGTAATTAGGCACTATTCCCTTCGGGGTTAATGACAGCCTGCACATTCAAATGCCCGTCTTGGGGGCGCCTGGGTGGCTTAGTCAGTTAAGCATCCCACTCCCGCTCAGGTTGTAATCTCGCGGTTCATGAGTTCGAGCCCCATGTTGAGCTCTGTGCTGACAGCTCGGAGCCTGGAGCCTGCTTCGGATTCTGTCTCCCTCGCTCTCTGCCCTTCCCCCGCTCATGCTGTCTGTATCTTTCAAAAATAAATAAAAATATTAAAAAATAAATAAAGCGCCCATGTTGGGACTGCTTTATCTGGATGCCTGGGTCCTGAGAGTAAACTACTTGCTCTCATTTCCTGGCTATCCTAGTCTATGTATACCCCCCCCCCCGCCAACTAATTAGTCACAGAGGCAGTATACCTCGGAGCCAGCCAACTCTAGGCATACAGATCTAAATCGCACAAATAATTGCACAAATATACAAAGATCCATATAAGTAGGGATTTTTTTAAAGCAACGTTTACAGCAGCAAAAGTAAATTTTGATCCACTCATAGACCAAAAACTGCATTAACTTCTGTACGCTCTGACATGGAGACAGAAGTTAGGTGAAAGAAACGGGCTGCAGAACAGTATGTAAAACGTGACCATTTTTGTTGAAAACCTGTTTCAAATGTACCGATGTGTGGAGGAAAGGCCAAGAAAGACACATGTTACTTTTAAATTTTTTAATGTTTATTTATTTTTGACAGTGAGAGAGACAGAGCATGAGCAGGGGAGGGTCAGAGAGAGGGAGACACAGAATCTGAAACAGGTTCCAGGCTCTGAGCTGTCAGCACAGAGCCCGACGTGGGGCTCGAACTCACGGACCGCGAGATCATGACCTGAGCCGAAGTCGGACACTCAACCAACTGAGCCACCCAGGAGCCCCGATACACATTACTTTTAAATAAATTGTTGCTTCTTTTTTTTAATTAAAAAAAAATTTTTTTAATGTTTATTTATTGTTGACAGAGAGAGAGTGCATGAGCGGGGGGGGGGGGGGGGGCAGAGAGAGAGGGAATCAGAATTTGAAGCAGGTTCCAGAGCCCCACTCAGTTTGAGCCCAGCTCAAACTCACAATCATGACCTGAGCTAATGCCAAACAGCTTAACCTACTGAGCCACCCAGGTGCCCCGTTCAATTCCTGTTGCTTAAAGCAAACTAATTTATTTTGCTTCTCAACTCCTTGGGTGATTACACTCCCTAAAACCATGGGGTTTTGACAGGAGGCCCACAGTATGAAACAGGAGTTCATCTTGAAAAAGCTTATTTCTCTTTTAAAATTTATGTAAGGTAGACTAATCTTTATGAATTTTAGACCCAGTAATAGGAAGTTTTGCAAGGTGTGTATGGGTTGGGGGGGGGGGGGCGGGCAGGGAGAAAGAGCCAACCACCATAAACAGGTCTGGCCAGGGAAGGGAAATCAGGTTAGGGCTGATCCAGCAGCATTCGCCTGTAAACAGGTGTGATATGGTAGCCTTCCCCCTCAGAATTTGCCTGAAACATGCATAATCATGACACCCTCATAAGGTAGATGTGTCTGGGTTAAGTGAAGTGATTACTTTAACAAATGAGTCAAGTACCCACTAATGTGCCTGGGGCACCACCCTGGATGGGATGTGGGGAAAGTGCAGACGTGGCAGGTGTTCAGGGAACATTAGTTTCTCCATATTTATCTCTAATGGCTCAAATGGTTAGCAGGGCAACTAGGTCTGTGGGAGAACAAGACGTAGAAAAATGGTCATCTAAAGCCTAAGTCACTAACAGTTCCCACTCCCTACTGTGTGCAAGGCGGGGGAGAGCTCGCAAATGGGGCTTATGTCCTGCACTACAGTTCGGACTAGGGACCTCTAGGTGCCCCATATGTATATCACACAAGCCTATTAAATACTGGCCCCATTTACAGATGAAAATAGTCATAAATAGCTTTTGAGCACTTACTGTGTGCCAGGCAGAATTCTTTTTTTATTTTTTAAAACTTTTAAAAAAAGTTTTAATTTATTTTTGAGACAGAACACGAGCAGGGGAGGGGCAGAGGGAGAGGGAGACCCAGAATCCGAAGCAGGCTCCAGGCTCCGAGCTGTCAGCGCAGAACCTGACTCGGGGCTCGAACTCATGAACCGGGAGATCATGACCTGGGCTGAAGTTGGACGCTCAACCCACTGAGCCACCCAGGAGCCTCATAATTCTGTTTTTAAAGTTTATTTTGTAAGACACACAGAGAGAAAGAGAGAGCGAGAGCGAGCGAGCAAGCAAGAGCATGGGAGGGGCAGAGAGACAGGGAGAGCAAATCCCAAGCAGGCTCTGGGCTGTCAACGCAAAGACGGACTTAGGGCTCCCTGAGCCACCCTGGTGCCCCATCTAGGTGTGATTCTAAACAATGTACATATTATTAACAACTCTATGAGGTAGGGGCTAGTCTATGTAACAGAGGGGGAAACTGAGGCACAGGAGACCTTGATTTGCCCAAAGTAATACATTTGATAAACTGCAGGGCCAATATTAAAACCCAGGCATGCAGCGCCCAGATCCTCCCTCGTTCCTACCCTTCCTACCATAATATGTTTCTTCTGTTGAGACTGCAACTCTATTTCCTCTCAAAGACCCCCTAGGGAGGACAAGAAAAGCCTGAGGGTCAGGTTGGCAAGAGGGAAAGGAGACTAGGACACCTGCTGCCATCTTTCTACCCCCCCCCCACCTCCCCCCGAAGCCACTTTAAAAGTTAGGACACAATGTATAGGGCGGCTGGATCAGTCTATTAAGTGTCTTGACTTCCGCTCAGGTCAAGATCTTGCGTTTGAGCCCTGCGTCTGGCTCTGTGCTGACAGCTGGGAGCCAGAAGCCTGCTTAGGATTCTTTGTCTCCTTCTGTCTGTCTGTCTCTCTCTCCCCCTGCCCCTCCCCTGCTCACGCTCTGTCTCGCTCTCAAAAATACACATTAAAAAAAATTAAAATAAATCAATAAATAAAAATAAGTTAGGACACAACATACTCCTGCTATGTCCAGGTGGAGCCCAACAGGTACCTCCTTCCTTACAGCCCTAATACTGGTTCCCCATCAGTCACAGCCCAAGAATCAAGTTAAAAATATTTGGAAACACACACGCGCGCGCGCGCGCAGACACACACACACACACACACACACACACACGCGCGCGCGCGTCAATTCCCAGAATATAGTATCTATCTCCACACTTTCCTAAGACTTGAAATAAGGTGTTTGTGAGGATGTTAAGCGGCACTCTTAAAAGCAATCCTGGCAATTATGTGTCAAGAACTTGAAAAAGAACTTTTTAAAAAGTTTCTCTTGGCGGGAAATACGGGATGTTGGCAGGTGCGTACATATGGACAGCTCCTCCAGAACTCTGGGCTACATCATGTTAGCATGAATCTTTGTGAGGAACTTACTCTGTATAACACAAGGATACATTTCCCATATTAACAAACAGCAAAAACAAAAACGGACGCACCCTGGTCAGGCAGTAAGGTTCTGGTTAAATAAACCAGGCTACAGAAAGAAAAAGGCAGGGGGCACTTGGTCCCTACAAAAATAAAAGCAGATCTATGTTATATGTGCTGCTTCAGGACAAATGCCTGAGATTGATTTCAAGGGGAGGAAAAACAGATAGAGGATGGGATGTGTATCTATGTGTGGTCTCATCTGGGTTTGTGGGTAGAGATATAAATTTGTACCTGGAAATTTTCTGAAAAGAAACTGAGGCTGCTTTCTAGGTCTTAGAGTATGGGCCTGAAGATTGAGGGTAGAAGAGAAAAATTTTCAATATATGCTTTTATACTATGGTTTCTTTTAGATTAGCATGTCCCTGGGGTGCCTGGGTGGCTCAGTTGGTTGAGCGTCTGACTTCAGCTCAGGTCATGATCTCGCGGTTCGTGGGTTCAAGCCCTGCGTCGGGCTCTGTGCTGACAGCTCAGAGCCTGGAGCCTGCTTTGGATTCTGGGTCTCCCTCTCTCTCTGCCCCTCCCCCGCTCATGCTCTGTCTGTCTCTCTCTCTGTCAAAAATAAACATTAAAAAAAAATTTTAAGATAGGGGGCGCCTGCGTGGCTCAGTCAGTTAAGTGTCTGACTTTGGCTCAGGTCACGATCTCCCGGTTCGGGAGTTTGAGCCCCGCGTCGGGCTCTGTGCTGACAGCTCAGAGCCTGGAGCCTGCTTTGGATTCTGGGTCTCCCTCTCTCTCTGCCCCTCCCCACCTCACACTGTCTGTCTCTCAAAAATGAATAAACATTAAAAAAAAATTTTTTTTTAATTAGCACGTCCTACCCTTGGACTCAAACAATTCTAACTCCTGGAAATTCCCAATAAAGCCCACGCGAGAACGCCCATTCCACTTTGCAAAAGAAAACGACCACCACCTTCCACAAACAACAAAATACGTGCATCTTAACTCCATCTTTGCAGCCACATAAACAAGCATCTTTGTGCCCAGTTCGCAGATGTGGAAACTGAGGCACGAGCAGACATAATTAGGTGGCCCAGGGTAACAGACTAACCAGAAGACGACGACTAGGGATTGGATTCTTAAATACTATTTACAAGGGCACTAAACTTAGTGGTGTCATTTATTTCTCAAACCTTCATTCCATCCTTCTATGGAGGCTTCTAAAGCTTCTTTCCTAATCATGGCTCCCCCCGCCCATTAAATTTTAATGCCACAAATATATTGTATGTGTTTATGCACCATGGGCCTTCCCCAAAGGCCACAAACCACTGTAATCACATTTTCTGCCCCCCTCCCAAGAAATGTTCACCCCCCCCTCTTGGGGACAATATTCCCTCACTGAAAACAGGTTGTAAACCAGCATTCTTAAACTGGAGTCCATGAGGGGCGCCTGGGTGGCTCAGGCGGTTAAGCGTCCAACTTCAGCTCAGGTCATGATCTGGCGGTTTGTGAGTTCGAGCCCCACATCTGGCTCTGTGCTGACAGCTCAGAGCCTGGAGCCTGCTTCGGATTCCGTATCTCCTTCTATCTCTGTCTCTCCCCCACTTGCGCTCTGTCTCTCTCAGTCTCAAAAATAAATAAATGTAAAAAAAAAAAAATTAACTGGAGTCCATGAAATTAACTAAGGGAAAAAAAATGAGATCTTTATTTTCACTAATCCGAACTAAAATTTAACATCTCTTTCCATTATAAATGTAGAGAACATACCACAGTGGTATTTGCAGAACTTGTAACTTCATCAACAGAAAACAGGTATCTTCCTATGATATTAATGCTGTTGCAGGACTGAAAATTCTGGTAGTTACCTGACCAGCTGTGCTAATCTTACTTAATGTGTTCATAAAGAAGCACATGTTATGACATCACAAATGTTCTTGAGAACTCTATTTCCAGGTAGTTTCCTTGGTACTTCTAGGCCCTTTATTTTTTGCAGTGAAATACATTCTGTTGAGAAGGGGTCTACGGCACAAAAAAGGTTAAGCCTCCCCCCAAGGAGCTAACCGTTTCCAAGAGTGATTTACAGCCTGAATACCAGCTTGCCTTCACTGTATACACAGGCTGGCCTCCTCTGCAGCGTCCATGCATTACCAGCAACATCCCACTTGGGTCTTAAAACAGCAGCTCTGAATGCCTGTGCGGTAAAAAGTGCTTCCACATCCAGACCACCACCGGCAAATAACCGAATCCGTATTCGCCAGAGCGTTAAGAGGGCTCGGTTATGAACAACTGCTGGGTATGCGCGCGTTAACCCTTCCCAAAAGGAAAAAAGCAAAGTTCAGAGAGATTACCCAGCAACCAGTTCTTCCATCCCCCCCCCCACCCCCACTCCGAATTTTAGGAATGTTATCTCTCAGCATCTAGTTATCCAATAAGTTGGAAGAATGCAGTAAACCCAGCAGGGGTCCTAGATTCAATCACTGCCAAATGGATAGAAAATACTCTTACTATTGTATAGGAGAAAAGCTCATCTACTAGAAGCCAATCACATTCTGCAGACTTGAAAATGCTTCAAAAATAAAACCTCCATAATCTTGAGCAAAGCATTAGGACTCAAGCTTATCTTTTTCCCCCATTCCTATATTAAAAGAACCACAATGAGTAGATTATCTGAAGTATACACTATCTTCCACCCTCCCCCACCCACAGGATAATTGCTTACCAAAAAACAAAAGGAAATGGAGACGTTCTTTGAACCAGTTGAAAGTGCCCGTTTACCAGTTTAGTTTTACATCTCAATTCAGCAATCAGAGAGAAACGCTTCAGTAACACGGCTTTAATTCAATTCATAGTTGGCAAATTAGAGCTATAATTAAGTTCTACTTGATTAAGAGCTAAAAACTTGTTCCAAACAGTCTTGGATCAAAATTCAGGGGCTCTGCTGAAAAGGGAAAAAAACAGTCAAAGAACCAAAGAAGGCTATAATCGCTGGTAAAGCGTCTGAGTTTGGCTATTTACATGAAGAGATATGTCCCCCTTTTCCCTCAACTGGAGCTCATCTTTTAGGCAAACTTGTAAACTCCATGCAGGCAGGGGCTTTTATTGTCCCCTTCCACAGAGCCCCTCCAGAACAAAGACTGACCTAGACGTGAAATTCATTTGGGAGGAAGAAAAAAAAAAAAAAAAAAGGATGGTGGCGACTGGAGATGCGCAGCTTGTCTGGATTCAGAGTCTTTTAAAACGGTTCGGATGCTTTCTCTCAAGAATCACAAGTACAACAGGTTAAGGGCTGATGAAAAGGAGAACTTGCTGAACTCTTCCCATCATTTTTCCAGGGCAAGAAGGCCCAGAGCGTGAGATGCAAACGCTGCTTTATTTCGAACTCTCTTCCCAAGGATCCCTTAATGTAAAGTCCAAAAAGGCACATCTCAAACATTAAACACTCATCGTGGCTTCCTCATCAAAGGGACTGATAGAAAACCCCATCCCATCACCAATCCGAGTCAGACCATGATAAAACAGTCCCTTGGATTCCGAGCGTGGCTAAAACCCACCGTGAGCATGCCATTTCAACTGGGAGCTGCTGTTTACTCAAAACGAGTAAAAATGAGAATTACAGATAATGTACTTGAGGTCCCCAGCCTGGTAGGCGGCAGACTCTCAATTAGCTCGTACCCATCTTGACACGGTAAGTAAATACAATGGAAAACATGGTTATTGTGAACAAAACTAATTACTCATCACATTCCCAGCACACAGTTGGGTCTTTGTAGTTGAAATTATCTGAACAGGATTCTTTACCTCCACTGTAGAGAGGGAAGAAAAAAAATCCAAAAGCTCAGAGAAACCGAGCAGGTCTCAAGGTTACACAGCTGAAAGCTATACCCGACAGGAATGCACATCTCTAAAACCTTACCAAAAACCTAACTTCATTTAAAAAGAGGTGAAGTGTTAAGCCCATCTTCTGTCTCCCAAGATGGCTCCCCAACTCTTCACCCATGAGGAAGCTAGCAGAGGCTTAAATGACCAAGTGCCGACTGGTGCAATTTACTTTTAACGGAACAAAAGGGGCTGCGGGCAAGTTGGAGACCCTTTATCGCAAACTCGGATCCAAGCACAGAAAGTCGGCCTGCAACACGCAAGCTACTATCAACGAGATTTCCCTCTCTCCCGCAATTAAAATAGGAACTCCCAAGTGCCCTCTCCTCCGAGTCATTACAGCCAGGGGTAGGCCCTTGTTTGAAAAGTTGGGGATCTTAATCGTTGGTGGTTGTAATCCAGTTTAGCACAAAGGGCATTCGAAATTCTTTTGAGAAAATGCTAATTTTCCCGTATGTAGCGCGCAGTCCCCTGCCCACCTGCAGATTTTTTAATCTAATTGATCGCCAAGCTCCATTTTCCTCCCTCCCTCTAGAACTGCGTTCTTTACAAGTGGATCTCCAATTGGTCTTGCAAAACAGGACCGGCCCAATCTGTTTTTAATTATACCTATCTATGTCTCTATTTATATATATATATACACAGATCTGTCTATACAGATCTATACAGACACGTGTATCTGTATAGTTACACATCCATAATACACAGATAGGTACATACACCCAGGCTGCTCAAATGCAAAATGCAGCCATTAAAAAGTACTGCTTGGGGACACTACCTCCTGTCCCATGCTGGCAACCGGAGCCTCTGCAAACACAATCTAGGATCTCGAGGAATTCTTTTCAAGAATTCCAAAGACTTGGCAAAGAAGGCCAGGTACAGCCAGGGATCGCGCTAGCCACCGGCTCAAGTCCCCGGGGGCGCCCGTCCTTTGGCCCAGCCCAGGGCTCTGCATCTCCACCCCCAACCCATCCCACCCATCAGGTGTGAGCCGGTACCTGCGAGGGGACCCGCCTCTCAGCAAAGCGTGCTGCTCCAAGCCGGGCCTCCAGGGGGCGCCCGCGCGCAACTCGGCGGTCCGCTCCAACCCAGCGATCAAGAGCGAACCCACCCCCTCCCAAATCGTGGAGATAGCGCACAGCCAGGCCAGAGATCCTAAGCCCAGCTCGGGTTAACTGATTGCAAACTCCAACCAGGGTTCATTTAAGAAGCTACCCTGTAACAAGCTCCCCCCCCAAAGGTGCCAAACAACTCGAAAAGCACCACTTTCATGCGCCCACCAAAAATGAAGGGGGTAGGAGAATGGGGAGGTCAGAGCAGAACCAGGGGAGGGGTCAGAGCCCGGAGCTCGCCCCTCCTCTTGGGAGGAAGCGGGCGGGCGGAGGGTTAACCCTTTTGTTCCAGGTGGGCCAGGCGACGAGCCTCTCCATGCTCCCCCCCCCCACAGCACCCCCCACCCGAGGCACAAAGAAGAGTCCATCCTCCTGGGACCTCGGGTGCGCGCAGCCCTGACCATCAGACGCCCCGAAAACGCACAGCCTCCCCTGGTGAAGCCGATCTCTTTAATTTGCCCTGGAAAAATGTTATTTGCGGGAAAAAAAAAGGGTTTACATTCACCTATTACAAACTTGGGAAACGTTATTACATTCCCTTCCCGGGAAAAAAAAAAAAAAAGAGAAGGTGGCCAATTCCTTCCCATCGGAATTGTGGCTCAGAGCGTCTGGGCGTGCAGCGCTCACCCCCATCAGAGGCTGAGAAATTAGAAAGCAGGCGGGGAGCAGAAGGGAAGCGACCCACAAGGCCCAAGAGGAGGTTTACGACGCCCCCTCCCCCACGCGTACGCTAGAAACTTATCAGGCGACAATTTGGCGGGCCAGGACGGAGGGGCGATAGTGGGAAATCGACTCGCTCCTACAACCGCCTCGGTTAAGTGGCTAGGAGGAGGGGAGTCTGCCCGGCCGCTCCCGGCGGGGCTGGGGTCCCGAACGCCTCCCGACCCCGGAGACGCTCGCCGCGGAAGCGTGGGGCGGGTCAGCCCCGGGAGCTCGCCCTGGCCGCGACCGCCCAGTCCTGGCCCGACCTCTCCCCTCTGGCCCCTGGGGCGCGCTTCTGGAAAGCCGGGCGCCCCAGAAAAGCCCTGCAAAACGCCAGGCGGGTGCACCCCAGAGGGGCGGCCGCGCGCCCGCGACCCCGGCCCCTGGGGGCCTGCACCCCTCCCGCTCGCCGCGGTTATTTTTAGGAAGTCGGAAATCAAAGATGGCTGGAGGTCAGGCCCCGAAAGGTTAGGGCGAAGATCCGCAGGCGGCAAAGCCCAGGGAGAAAAAGCCAAAACCCTCAGTAAATTCTGAAAAGGGGCAATACCGCGCCCTCCTCCCCCACCTCCTCGGGCCCTCCAGTCCCCTCCACGGAGCGGGTGGCTCGCACCCCAGCTCCGGGAGGTGGGGAGAGGTCGCGCCCCCTCCCCCCGCTGGGCCCGGGAGGGGCGCGTGCAACAGATCGCCCTCCCCCCGGGGGGGGGTCTTCTAGGGGTGTGCCCCTTCTCCAGCCTCCTAGAAAAGCCCCCAAGGGGTGAAGGGAAAGGTGGGGACCCTCGGGGTCTTTCTTTTAAAAGCGGCGCCCGAGAGGGAGGGAACCTAAGTTACAAGTGGGGGGGGGGAGGTTACTACTAGCGAGGGGAGTGGAACCAATTAAGAGAGGGGCTAGGAATGAGAAGGGAACCTTTCAGGAATAAGAGGGACAAGAGGGGGTGGGGGGGGGGTCAATCTTACAAGAGGAGCCGACCTGGGGGGGTGAAACTTACACGAGAGGGACGCGGTAAAAGTGTAAAATGAACAAGGGCGGGGGTGGGGGGGGGGATGAGGGTGACTTCTCTAGGAGCGAGCCCCCAGATCTTGGTTCCAGAATCTGCGCTAGAAGCCGCTGGCTCCCCGAAGCTCGCGCCTTGGAGGGTCCCACGAACGTCCGGGAAACTGCACGCCCCCGGTGCGCGCCCCCAGCCCCACTCACCCGGCTCCCCCGTCGCCGGCGCCGCTGGGGCCGCATCTGCAAACTCCGCGGCCGGCCGCTGCGGCAGCTGCTCGCCCTGGTCCTCCTCGGAGTTGATATGCTGGGGTTTCGCCTGCTTGCGCCTCGACATGGTGCGAGCATCGGGCCGCCTGGAGAGCCGCGGTAATTTGCCCACTCCGCCACAAATTCCTGGAGTTAGGAAATTTACCCCCCTTCGGCCAGAACGCGCATGTCCCAGTAATTATTATTATCAATAATGCATTGCGATTTATCATGAGCCCTGACAGCTGATTGGCCTGGGTCCAAGACCTCAGAGATCATTTAAATAAGCCCTCATTGATCAGGGAGGGGCGAGGCATTCTGGGCTTTGTAGTCCGGCCCTACAGGCGACAAAGGCGTGTTCATCTGGGGAGGGCAACTAATTAGCATCCGGGCTCAGATTGGCTAGGTCGTGCACGAAATCGGAGGGGGACCCGTCCTCGCCCCCGCTCTCTGAGTCCTTGGAGAGAAGAATGAAAATAATTGTGTGCTTATTAAAAACTAGGAGCTTCCGTAAAAGTTTTGGAACGGGCGTGTTTGGCAGTGGGCTCTAGAAATTACTTTTGTAAGGCTGATATCCGCGCAAGCCCAGGTCGGAAGGGCTTTTCGGTGGAATAGTTTGGCTCGATTTTTACATCTACCAAAAGAAGTCACAAACAAAAAAAACTGAGATAGGACCCCTGTCTCCTTAGATCTTATTTTTGATTGAAACGTTTAAATTGAATTTCGAGATGCCTGAAGGATGATGGAAAGGGTGTTTTATTCAACCTTACCAATCCATCTCACCCCTTAAAGTGGCCTTGGACTTTCCAGAATTTCAGACCATTTATTTCCTTTAAATACTAAATAATAGCACCCCCTCCCCCCCCCCCATTCATATTCACAAGGATTCGTTTGTTGTTGCAGTGCGACCTTGATTTTTGCTTTGGGGGTTTATTTTTACTCTAAAATGACTGGATACTAAATACAGATTCAAGGCGAGTATAGTCAGAGATAATATCAAAACAGCAAGCAATTGCATTTTTTCCCCCCCGCAAGCCATAAATGTCTGATAACATCATATTTTATTACGGAGACAATGTTCCTAACATCTCCCACGAAATAGCAATGAGTCCTGTCAGAGTCACTGGTTATGGGTAATCTTAACCATTGTTGAAATTTTTTGCATGGCTTCATTATGGAAAAGGGATTTAGTTCAAAGCGATCGGATCATCCTGACCCGGGACGCCTGGCACTTTCTAAAACTGCGTGTGCATATTACATGCACATACATCGATACAGTAAATAGGTATTTAATTCCACCACCTTGTGCAATGTAAATGCTCAGTAAGCGTTGAGCCAAGATGAAATGTGCAGCCTTCTGAGTCTTGGATTGGTGTTTCCATATGATGCCTCTGGGCCTGAGTATTTGGCATTTGCTTCATTGTAAGAGACCGTGCAACTGTAAACCACTCACATTTGTGCCTTACATTTTCTCAATTAGTTATATATCAAGTTCCCAGCTTGTAAGAGTTTCTTGTAAGCTCATCAGAAACACAAGCCCAGAATGCTGGGCTCATAAATACATTCACCTGGGCGTTTGGACATCCCAAGGCAGAAAATAAATCAGTTTGATCATCTTTTTGATATTCATGGCCGTCAATAAAGACTTACTGAAGGAAGGTTAACCTCCAGTTTTTGAATCTGTTTGAAAATGTTTTGCATTGTTTTATGTAAGTCCCCTAAAGCAAAAAAGATAGAATTAACAGTCAATGGCCAAAGTTGGGAAGGTAAGAATTTGGCTTAATAATACATAGAAGCCATTTAGAATTCTCATACTGAGTAAAAAGGCCAATTAACACCTGCCTTGCTGACTAATTTACTTCTATTCCCAACACCTTTTCTGTTTAACATAGCGTGGTGGGACATGTAAATGACAAGCCTAAATGAATGTACAATAGGTTTACAGCTCAAGCCATGTTAGTGGCTTAAGAAAAACTTCATTAAAGATACGGTTGCTTATATTTAGTTATTTTAGTTGATGATCGTTTCATCATTTCTACTTAGAACGAGGTCATAAAACTGTGCCTCTTGTGTCTCCAAGTGGTGATGATAACAATTATTGTTTGAGCCCCGGTTGTATGCCTCAGACTCGCTAAATGCACACTCCTTTGTTTTCTCTTCCCAGGGAGGTCAGCATTGCTTTGTCCATCTGGAAAATGAGGAAACTGAGGCTCAGAGATGTCAGGTGACTTAAATAGGAAGTGTCTGAGCTGGGGGTCAATCCCTAAACCCAGCTCCAAAATTATTCTTATATCCCCACACCAGTCATGCATCCGAAGCTGAATATAGACAAGATGATTGAACAAGAAAAAAATGGTGGTAAAAGAAAACATGTTAAGTGAAGCATGTCCTGAAAATCCCAGGATCTGTAGAAGTAAATTCCACAGGTAAAATCCAGGAGAGATTTTCCTCAAACGGAAACCTTCCATGAACGCCGTGTCAAGAAAAGAAAGACGCAGTACACGTTTTGAATCTGTCTCCAGTGGTGAGCTGCATCGAAGGGCCAGGGGCAGGAGGTAAAGCCACCAGAGCAGAGCAGAGAGAGGGTAAATGCAGACAGCAGGACTATGGGCAACTCCCTAATCAAAGGTAATTTTTCTGATTATTTAATACTCCTTAAACAACCAAAAGACCTGGGTGGGACCAGAGTTAGGAAAAAAAAATAAAAAGGACTGAGGCCCCCCGTTGACTCTGTTGAGTGTCCAACTCTTGATTTAGGCTTAGGTCATGATCTCAGGGTTGTGGGATCGAGCCCCAAGTTGGGGTCTGTGCTGAGTGTGGAGCCTGCTTGAGATTCTCTCTCTCTCTCTCTCTCTCTCTCTCTCTCTCTCTGTCTCTCCCTCTCCCCCTCAGCTCCTCTCCCCCACTCTTGCTCTCTCTCAAAATAAAATAAATCTTAAAAAAAAAAAAAAAGATCAAAGCAAGAGATATTAAGCTTTCGTTAGGTGACTGGGTTTATATAATCCAGTCATTCTCACTGTTTGCCCCAGGCAGAAATTGTTGGGCAATTATTGTTTTTACTGCTTCTGTATTTATTTATTTATGTACTTAGAGAATGAGAGATCCTGTGGGGGTGGCAGCTGGGGGACAGAAAGAGAGGGCAAGAGAGACTCCCAAGCAGGCTTCTCACTATCGGCATAGAGCCTGACGTGGAGCTCGATCCCACGAAGCCAATCGTGAGATCATGACCTGAGCCAAAATCAAGTGCCGGATGCTTAACCGACTGAGCCCCCCAGGTGCCCCGGGAAATTCATGTCTTGTTCTATCTTTCAGGCAAGCGCTCTATGAAAACCGAGGCTTTACTGTCAATGAGAATCTTCGGGATACATAATCCTATGGCATCCTCATTAAAATCCTTTTTTAGTCCAGCTTCAAGATGGGAAAACAAGCTCAGAGCGACAAGTATAAGCCGGATGTGTGAATGCTATGACTGTCCAGTTAAAGGGTGTAGGTCCCTGTTGCACTCAGCGCATCTACCCTGTTCTGCAAAACTTCCCCGTCCGCTTCACCCGGCCCTCCCTTACTAAGCGTGCCGTCTCAGTGCAGAGTTCCCTGCCTACCAC